>NC_135499.1:116415381-116622881 GCF_052857255.1 Amblyomma americanum
AGGTGTTTACCGACTGAAGTTATAGCCATTCGGCTCAAGCAAATAGTTTATATCGCCTCCGTGTCCCTTTCGTTCCCTTTCCTTATTCTAGCGCCACAGTGGCTCCGAGTTTATGGAGCCGACACGAAAGACGCGGGTTCGATCCCGTCCGCGACGGTCGCTTTTTCGATGGAGGCGATATGCTAGAGGTCCGTTTACACTGGGATGTTAGCGCACGTTAAATACCCTAGGTTGTCGAAATTTCCGGAGCCCTTCACTGCGGCGTCCCTCACAGCCTGAGTCACTTTGGGACTTTAAGCGCCCCCCCCCCCCCCATAAGCAATAAAACATCTTTACGCATCCTGTGCTGCTTGGCTTCTTGCAGTCGATGTGCCTTCGCGTTTGTGATCACGATGCGGCCGCACTTTCAAGACAAAAACCCAGAAAATTGAACAAGCGCTTCTAGTTAGTCTGGCTGCTACTTCGTGCTGCATGGCGCTGAGTACCAAAAATTACCGCTGGAATTTTGGACGTTCGCTATTCGCATTGATTTCCTATGGTTGTCAAAACTCTTCGGTGAGAGAGCAGGAGGCATTCCATAGGCCAGATTCTGCTGTGGATAGGAAAAGTAAGCCAACAATATCAACATCCTCCTGCTCCACTTCACGGGAAGCTCTAAAGTTTTCCTTAATTACAAATGAAGACAATTTCATTCAGCTAACGCGGTGTTCGCTAATATGCAGCGGGGTGCCTCTATGCCCGCGCCTCCAGGAAAGCTGGGCTTGCGATTTGCCCTACATGTCCAGCGAGTGTGTGTGTGTGCTGGTCTATAATGAAAGCTGCCGAGAACAAAAATATGCGCCACTGGATCGGTGTGAAAACCCTGGTATTGGGAAATTAATTGTGCGCACCCTAGAAGAACTGTTCTGCGAACAACGCGCGTGGTTCGCCTCTGTATGGGTACAACGTCTGAAACAAGCACTACATCTAACAATCGCCTGCGAGAAAAAAAAAACAATGCCTCAACAATTTCTCCCTGGCATGCAGCTTAACAACTGCACAAAATTATCCGCGGCGAAGCTGATTTGCTCGTGCAAACACAAGGTGGAGCGCACTACCTTTCTTCGTCCTCTTTGGCGCTATGCAGCAAGGTCACGCTGATGAACATGATGCGGTTCCGGATCATCCTGCGGTTTGCGCTGTTCGGCAAGCGGGCCACTTCGCTGGCGCGCCTCTACTACCGCTACACACGTTTCATGAACGACCCACCCCACGTGGAACTGCGCTGCCTGGACGCTATGGAGAGCATGTGGCGCACTTACTACATCGACTTCCTGCGGCGCCTGCACGTGCACGACTACGGCGACATCTCGCCTCTGGTAGGCAGGGAGGTGAGCGTCGCAGCTGCAGCATTTAGGGTCCCGTTCATCGGTGCGCGCAGATCATCGCGATTGGTCGAGTGGGTCCTGACGTCATATGTGCAGCGGTGGAAATGAAATGTGATTAACCCATTGGAAAACTGGTTAATGGAAGGCCGCAACGTGACCCACACGTTGGTGGGACATGTAAGGATAAAAAGAAAATGAAACTGCGCTTAAAATATTGGGATAACTAGTCGGGAATCGAACACCTAACCATTAGATAGCGAGTCAACACACTGTCCCTAAGTCATGCCGGCACGGTCATATGGCTTAGTGAAAGACGGACTTTTTATGCATGTCGTGCGGTGTTTTACACATTACGGAAAATGTGCCACTGTCTGCGTATGCAAGGGGAGCCGCTGACGGGACCCATTAAGGCTATAGGGTCATACTCTTAAAGGCTGAACTTACGTGCCACGAATACTTTTGACCCTCCACGTCGCCTTCGGCCCTTTGCTTGAGCTACGCCACCAAAACACTCCTTTCCCCTGTCATTTCTTTTTTTCAACCACGGGACTGTGGATGTGTTGTCACCGTTCGTTGGGACTAGTTGTGGTGTTCGTGGACACTCATCTCGGAGCCCTTTCCCTTTTCCTGCGATGTAAGTGGACGTTAAAGAACACCAGGCGGTCGAAATTTCCGGAGTCCTTCACTACGGCGTCCCTCATAACGTGAGTCGCTTTGGGACGTTAAAGTCCTATAAACCAAACCAAATCAAACGTTTTCCCTCTCTTCCCGGCCAACAACCTTAATACACTACGGCCTTGCGGGGGTTCCTTTGAAACTCAATATCTTTTCATGCATCCGGTACTAACACAAACAATATTAAACGAAAACACATATCTCGGAGTACATTACGCTCTGAGTATCTTCTGAAGTGTAGAAGCTGCTCTGTATGCTTTTGTGTGATTAGGAGTAAACATATCAATTGATGAGTAAATGAAGTTTGCGTTAATTGATGGGTCATTTCCCGCTAATTACTCCAGCGCGCTCTTACGCTTGACATCATTTACTTTTTATCTTGATTCTGTCCGGCAGAATAGGCGAGAACACTTTGTGTGGTTGCTCTAAAAGCAGCAGAACATTAAAGCAAAAGTCGCTAAAAATAAAAGCAATTTTACCTTTTAAAATATCTTGTATAATGCTCTTTAGGGTCTAAAGCCGGCCAAAGAACAAAATTGACATCTGGATATGAGAAGAGAAACTTATTGCCATGCAGGTTTTCCCTTGCCGATCAAGACGACGGGAGCCACATCCGTTTGGCTGGCGCTTTTTATGCTTTCATTTATCTACCTTTCCTGACATATGGGCTCCGTCGAACTCTTGACTTCAAAAGTATTTTCTGGGCTGCCCTCATTGGCTCTAAAAGTGGCAGGTATCCCCGCTACGTATGCCCCTCCCTTACCCTCTTTTTGAATTATAGTGATCTACCAATGAGCCCGGAGGGTAATTAATGATTAGACTGGACTGAAAGAGAATGGTTATATTCTGTCCCTTTGATATGTTGCGGGGTTCAGCAAAAGAGGCTAAAATACCGGTTGAGGTAGCGAACGAGACAAATGTCGCATATACCTAGAAGCGAATCGTTAACTCGCCTTTACTTTTTGCTTTTGCTGATTTTTTTGAAGGCAAAAAGGGCGCTGAAGACTCTTGTCGGGCACGTCATGAGCGCGCTGAGACGATCAGTGCTCGACGAACAAGACGTGGGCGCGGCGGTAGAGTTGGTAAGTCTCGCCGTGCTATACCGTGTTGCTGCTTCATTATGTGGTCCGCCACAACCATCTACAGTGGTAAAGCGCTGAAAGCCGCTGATTAGTTAGCATCCTTAGTGGCGCCGCGAATATCGCAGACCATTGCTAGAAGTGCACGGTTAGCTGTACGAGCGAACCAGTGAACTTACTAGGGCTGAAAAAAAAAAAACCTAGCGGGAAAAATCTGGGGGCGTCTCATATGACTAGCAGTGAGGAAACATTTGTCAAGAATTCTACGATCGCATTAAAAAGTGTAAGGAATCCAAACATTGGTGCCGTTCTAAGCCCGTAATGTGGTTCCTGGATGCATAGACATCATTTACACTCCGTATAAGTTGAGGCTGCGACGTAATAACGCTAAAGTTTGAAAAAGACCGCAGACCCACCGCGCTGTCCCTGTCATGATGCTGTCGCTTTCAACAACATCATGATGTGGACATATTAGACGTAAAGATTGAAAATATAATTTCGTATTAAGTCCCCGGTAGGCAAGCAGCAATGCCGTTATCAAGGAGGCCGTTACAGAGACGTTAAGTCCTACAAGTTGAGGCTTGCAGATGAGGGCACCACCTATTATCAAAACAAAAAGCTTTTGAGTGCTCTGCTACTCTTTTGAACATCAACAGCCAATACCTCTTAATGCCACAAGTGGCGTGACAATCCGCTAATCTGCAGATTATACGGATTTCATGATGACTTTCGGTACTGTAGTATCATAAAAGAGCTCTGAAACCCCGCTAGCGCTTGGTCTTCTCTTTCCGTGCGCCGGAGAGCGTGTGTTTGGGAGTTCAGAAACCTTCTGAGCCTGGCATGTATATGCTTTGCTGCTAATACACGTGTTCAGCGTCCCGGACGCCAGAAGCGCCACCATAGCGGCGATCTTACGCCACAGAACATATAATGGCGGGGCGGCCGCCGCACTCGACAAGGCGCCACGCTCTTGTTTGTTGATGTTTTGTGCTGCTCAGCTGCTCAGGTGGCGTTGCGACGGTATGACTGCGCAAGCAAAAATTATCGCCCACAACCACTTGTGTCAGAGATGAGCGCCTGACACACTGAGTTCCTGGTTCCGGTTCGCCCTTCATGGAATATTAAGTCGGCATCGTCACCCTGAAGCAATCTGCATGTGTCTTCGGCAAAGGGTGGACGCTCGTACCCACATACATGCCTTGTGAGTCGGGATGTGAAAGCGCTGCAGAAGGTCGCATTCCCCTCTCACTGTGTTACGACCCAGCGATCTGCAAAGAGGAATGCAAAGCTGGTGCGCTCTGCAGCGTGTGACCAGGCGAGGACGACAGCGCCAACGGCACGGCTGCGGCTATGCTCGTTGCAGTAGATGATGGAGCAGCGAAAGCCTGGCCAGGGCGGTAAAACATCGTATACACCTTCCAGCGGCCACGAATTACAGACGGTGGTGCCAATTCCTCCTTCAGTTACGTTCATAGTGGTGTACGAGTTATCTCGATGGCAACGGACGACCGAAACCTGCGGGCGCGGGGGATGTTCGCATGGCATCTGCTTCACGCGCGGACTGGTCCAGAGTCGGGCCCGCATGGGGAGGTGGGTGGGCTCGCCCGCTTGCTGCGCGCGGTCGCGCGCTGCGCTTGGTTTTTCGTACACCCTTGCTTTGCTGTTGTGGCTTGTTAAAATCCGTTGCACTGCTGGTCAACAATAGTAACCGCAGCGCTGGACCCGTATATGGAGAACAGAGGACAGCGCACGTAGCGGTTTCTGTCGTATCAGTGCGGCCGGTCTCGCTGCACTCTTCGCAGTTCCGAAGCTCACGCACACAAAACCAAACACCGCCGCAGTTGTCGCGGCACCGACATCACTAACACATTAAGGAACACGATGCCAAAGTGTGTGTGAACGGCGCCGCAACGCAGGCTACAGCGCCCGAGATAACGCCTTACAGGCGGAGTTCGCGAAACACACGCAAAAGATGCATGACGGTTGCAACGGCCGCGCGGGTTAGAAATTGAAAAGGGATAAAGAGTGAGAGAGAGAGAGAGACAGAGAGAGAGAGAGAGAGAGAGAGAGAGAGAGAGAGAGAGAGAGAGAGAGAGACACCGTTTCTCCTTTCAGTACCTCCTTGCGGTCAGATCATGTTCTGTACAGCAAACGCTAGCACCAATTCCTCCTTCAGTTACGTTCACAACGGATGGTGTAGGGAGTCACTGCTTCAGCGGAGGTTTTTCAATTAGCCGGGACGGAAGTGGCTCGCGCTTTCCTCCCCCTCACCCCCTCACCTAGCGGTTTTGTGGGCGCACGTGACTTCCAGCGGTTCTCCATGCGCTATTTCTATGTCACGCGCCACGAAACCGTAACCCTTAATTGAAGACGAGAAAAGAGTTTTAATGCACTATTTGAAGTTCAAACGAGTGCATCGCCCCTTTTTTATAGTTTCTAGCGTCCTGAGCTCTGGTTTGTTAACTAAGCTCGATCACTACGGTGTGAGCGGAAAATGTCTGCAAATAAATCAGTCTTATTTAAGTTCTCGAGTACAAGTAAAAATAAACAATGACTCACCAGATGTCAGACACATCTCTGCAATCTAGCATCTCGGGACCACTGCTGTTCCTCCTTTATGTTGACGACGTCGGCTGCATAAGTAAGGTCGAAACTTCTTTCATCTACAGGGATGACAGGACTTCTTTCTTCAGATCCACACATTTGTTAGGTCTTGAGCAACAAGCCTAAGATTGTTTACACTTACTTTTGGAGCGGTCTAAATACAAATATATAAACATTAACAGCGAAGAAGCGAAAACAGAGCTTTTGAGGCCTGGAAACAAGCTGACTTACACACCACCACTTTGTCTAAGAATGGGTCCTTCATTCGTACAAGTAGTTCCAGCGGTCAGAAGTCTTGGAGACATTATTGATGAGAATGCATTATGGAATATTCGCGTTTAAATGGTGGTGGACAAATTATCAAAGGCCGTCGGTATTTTATGTCGACAGAGCTAATTTATGCCGAAGCTTATTAAGCGAATGTTGTATAATGCACTGTTTTATTCTATTGTTAATTATCGCTTTTTACTTTTGGGTTCCACATATTTTACTAATATCATCCGCTTGCATATGACTCGAAAGGCAGCCGTTGGAAATATTTAAATGTCCCGCGACTAGAACACAATGCCGATATTTAAGGTACTTGGCGTCAACCCTCTTCCCGAGTTGTACGAAAATATACTCTACAGTTTCCACTGTTTGTGCAATGCCAAACAGCCTCTCATGGCCCTGTAGTCACGGAGATGTATGGAAAACATAACGGTGAACGAGGACAATACGTGATTTTTATACGCAGATTCGTCGAAGTATAGCACGCTATATTCAGGGCAGTAGTAATTAAAAATAACTGTTTTATGTTACAGCTGTCAGGAATTAAATGAAAAGAGCATAAGCACCCGACACGAACGAGTTTAAAATTGTTTGTACCTCATAATCGCACAAATTAGGGTTCTCAAGTGCTGTGCAACACTCTCCCGCTTCTATTGAATGCGAATGGATGTAAGGTTAAAAAACGCCGACTCTTTGATGTAACTTTTTTCTCTGACACTAGTGTCGTGCTGTTTTCGTTGTCATATTTATCAGCAGCACTACCAAGCCTATGTAGGATTTGTCGGCCTCCTCAAGCCTCCCTACGGGCTATTTGCAGGCGCACCGAACATCCTCATAATGTTAAATAAACATATGCAATTAAAAAAATTGTCCCAGTTCATTGCTTTCAGCAGAAAAAAAAAACAAAATGCGGGATATGAAATTTTGCTTTTCCTACTCCAAGTTTGAGTTCAGGAAGGGTTCAGCCCAAGATGGGAGTACACGCAGCGTTCACGCTTCCAGGTGGCAAAGTTGGCTTCAACACCCATCCCGTAAATGACACGTGAATCGAAACAAACCGTGTGGACAGTGCGCTTCGTCCTGTGTCGTTGCAGATGACGATGATGTAATTTTAATCGACCAAGGGCAGCTTTGGCACAGAGCACCATGCCTAATGCTTTAGTGGTCTCTTTGAGCCGGTGCCAAAGACCCAATGTTTCCAAGCATCTCAGTGCAGTGAGAGTGAGCGCCTTGTCAGCGGTTGTCTTGCACCTGTGGCGGCGCTCTGTTCCTGAATCAGAAGAGAACGAAACAGGCAAGAACTCCGAGATGCTAACTCAGCGCTCCCCGAATTAATCAAGTCTCTGGAGGTAAGCTCTGCGCCTTGGTTGGGTCCCCTCATATTTGGCAACATACCCACTGGAATCCGGCGACTACCCAGCGACACTTTAGATCAATCTCCGCAGATCCCGCATACGAGGCGAATGCGCATCTATGTCCCTTGGTTCAGTGTTTCGTTGTCTTTGTTCGTTTGTTGCATCATTGAAGCACAGTTTCCACCACTGCTTGTGAAATGCCAAACAACCCCCTCGTACCGCCTAGTCACGGAGGTGCAGGCAAAACATGACGGTGAACGAGGACAATAGGTGATTTTTAATCGCAGATTGGTCGAAGGATAGTACGCTATATGCAAAGAGCACCATTGCGCAAGTAGTTTGGCTGCACAGGTGTGGTAAAAGGCCTTTTTTTTTCTGCTGAGGGAAACCCGAGAAGTTTTTCAGGGAGAAGCTTGTGGAAAATCGGTGGCTGCCCGACGGCATTGGGGCCGAATCCCGCTACGAGCCGGAAGACCGCTGAAATGACTCACCGTTGACATGAAAAAAATTCGCAAGATTACTGCGTTATGCGTCCGTTGCTTCATTCATCGCTCTTACCTTCGATTGTTGCAGCTGACGTTTTGAAAAACAAGAGCGGGAACATCAGCAATGAAGTGTTTGAGATATGGGATCAAAGCGGCTGATAATTTAGCGTGAAACTCTTTTATAAGATAATGTAGTTAGCCCATGTTAATATGCGATGCTGGCTTCTGCAACCGGTGCCTGTGCAAACTATTTTAGACGCCATACATGGTTAAACGACCATTACGAGCCGGTTACATCGGGAATGACATTTCGATAGCTTTATCGCTTACTGTTGCGAGTAATCTGAGTATGAGTCGAAAGGATGCCTTTCAGTCAGAGCCTGTACTCGTAGCAGTGTGTACGCAGTCCACGACTAATTTCTACTACGACGCTGCCTAGCGCCTACAGCCACCTCAGACTCCACGCTCATTACAATGTACCATCGTGGGCAAAAGAAAGATAACCCCACCCCCCACTCCATATTCCGACCTGTGCCAATGTGCGTGCGGCCGCCACCTGACAAGGCACTTCTAGTGTCGAGACGGGTCCACTGAGCAGGTTTTGAACCCAGAAATGCTTCGCTAAGTGGCGCACCCACACAAAGCGGCACTGGTCGGCATTTGTAGTTGGGAGAGGGGGAGGGAGAGAGGGGTCTCCTCTTACTCCCGTAGGCGCGTCCTTTAGGGCGACAGCACTTGCAGTGGGCATTCTCCGCGTTTAGCCGTTGTGTCTCTTTCCCTGAAGCCTGATACTGCTCTGAGGCAGTGTGCCCACCTTCCCACTGGGTTGTGAGCAACCTCCTCAAATGAGTGGGTGCATTCACGCACACGGAAGCACACCTAGGGAGGTGTTGCCCACCGGATCGTCAATAAAGCACCGAGCACCAGTGGGTCCAGGTGTGACGAGAGGCAGAACCGACGCAGCCGGGGATCAGCGTTGGCTCCAACCACTGCGAGACCTCTTCGGGCGGCAGACGAGCTGTTGTTTCTCTACACCCCCACACTCCGTTGTTTGTTCCTGCCACAGCAATCTTCAAGTATGCAAGTTATGCCCTGCTACTTTGGCTCTTCTCGGAATACGCGCTCCCAGGTGACCAGGAGTGCGGCGCTCGACACGGCGAGCGGCAAGGTTCAGTTCTGGCCGGCCCACGGACATTCACTGAGGCTAGTAACGACCCACCGGCAATGGACTACTTCACGCCTGGTGCCACTCATGAGGACGAGGGCTGTCAACCATACGCGCTTCGCTCTATGCAGGTGTTCCTTTTCGGACGACCCTTGAACCAAGGCCCGGGACCTCCCCACACTTGGCAGGCTCCGTGTAGAGCCATGAGCGCTTGATTAATTAAAACCCGGCTGCCTTTGGTTACCGGCCCCACTTTTCGGCGAGGAGTTCAACTGCCGAAAG
The DNA here is from genome assembly GCF_052857255.1 of Amblyomma americanum. Taxonomy (NCBI): domain Eukaryota; kingdom Metazoa; phylum Arthropoda; class Arachnida; order Ixodida; family Ixodidae; genus Amblyomma; species Amblyomma americanum. The sequence goes on from NC_135499.1 coordinate 116,424,664, forward strand.
GATACTTTCGGGATTTTTATCCCTGTGAACCCGCGAGGAAGAAGGTGGAGAGAAGAGTGCAGTGAAGGAATGTCAGGCTTCGGCAGGCTGGAGAAGCCAGCCCATGAGGCCGTTGACTACACGCAAAGACTGCGACCACGACGAAGTCCCTGTGATTGGACGAAAAAGGCGGGAAATCGACGGGAGAGGCTATTTAAAGCAGTCGACACGTTCCTCGAGCAGCGATTCCCTGAGACATCTACTCAGTTTTAATTTATAACCTATGTTGTAAATATGTAAATATAGTTTTTCTCTTGTTTCTACTACTCCTCCGTCTCCGGCCCACGTTCCTTCCTCTACCGGCACGGCGCCGGTGTTCCTGTACCCGATGCCTGTTGAAATAAGCTACTATCTCGGCGAGTCAGAGGAACTGGTGGCAGCGGTGGGATGCTAACCGAGCCATAAAAAGGAGAAGCGTGGAAATGCGAAATAGAAAATGGTTGTATTTTGCCTTATCTAAGGCCGCACTTCATTAAGACCTCTTTACCTTTGTAATTAATTTAGCTTGAGGTCAGTGTACGTCTCCGGTCTACGCGGAGAGTTCTCGGAGCTCCCCGTCGGCGCGTTCCCTGCAAGCTAACAGAAAAGAGCGCAATTCGCTGTAGACTTAACAGCGTTGCTACAACGGCCGACTCCCAGCATTGTTGACCGCGGGCATCCGCCGGGGAGGGCAAGAAGGCTAGCGGATCCACTCACCACTTTCGCGGAAACATGCGGACCTGCACGCGAAGAGTTTTGAAAGGGGGCCTTTTTTTTTCGCAGGCATTTTTGCCAGCACCGAAGAATTGCGGGGCTTGTGTCCTGCTTCTGCCATCCGACACTTCTGCGACGAGCCAGCAGAATACTAGTCCTGTCAGTTAGCGAGAAGAACTCGACGAGAAGTGGCACGCAGATGCGGCCGTGAAAGGAGAAAGGAAGAGAACAAGAGAGCTTCACGCGATAAGGACAAGGATTCCCGCTAGGAGAGGTTGTTCTCAATGTTTTTCTTGACGTGTTTCTTTTTTTTAGCTAGGCCATGGGTTCGAGGTTGTGTCCATCCTTCAGAGGCTGTGGCTACTTTGTATTAAAAGTTCATAGGTAAATCAAAGCCTTGGGCGGGCCTCGGAACATAACCGCCCTAACTTCTTTATTTGCTACACGTATAAAATGCAAGAAAAGACACTGGACTGCAGTCTACTTAGAGGCCCCGTGCTTAGCACGTACTTCAAGAATACCAAGGCTTTATCCAAGACCTTCGATCGATAAGTAAGGTGTTCGAGTGGTGTTTCTCTGTGTGAGATCAGTTCCCTGAAGTTAGTTTGCTCAGTTCGTCTGTGTGATTTTTTAAATGTAACTTGAAGTTTTCAGTGTTATAAATGCTCTACATATATCTGCTCGTCTTCATCATCTGCATCATCGATAGCCTCCTTTTTCATCACCGCCGAATCATCCACGTTTGGAAGGGTATGAGCCCCCCCGAAGAACTCAATGGACCACCTTTGAATTTACTCATGTGCATGCCTCATCGCACGACCTATAAACAAACTGGCAGAAAGGCACCAAGTGCATGTGTATTTTCCAGGCCTGAGTAACTTCAAAGCTTATGCGCCAAGGTAAACTCTGGGAGAAAAAAGGGGTAGTGTTCTAGCCTAGTCAAACCGAGTAGACGTGCTAAAAGATGTGTTTAGCCTGATTGTCTCGTGGTTTTACTTTGCTGGCTTGTCGGAACGTCTGGCAACGATATTACTCAGTTTAAGGTCTGAAAGACGTTGAGGTGGTCCGATATGTTTGCGCCGCAGACAGAAGTCGATGAAGACGACGATGTGCACTGCACAGCGCGAGAGTGCGTTCAACCCTAGGCATGATCGGCTGGGGCGATAGCATTGTGCTCTCGTGCTTCAGCTAGCGAAGCTGATTTGTGCCGCCGCGGGTTCGAATACCAGGCACGGCGACATTTATTTATTCAGTCTAGGGGAAGGTCAAAGCTTCAGCGATGGCCTGGCTTTTGCGGCGTTGGTCGCGAAATAGAGCATTCACTTTAAAAATGAGCACTAGGAGTGGACTTTCGGCATTAGGCAGAACAACTTTGTGGTATGTACTACAGGAGTTCTCTATAAAATTAGTTTGTCTTGCGGGTTGGCCAGTCTTGGACAGATATGAAGGTGCATGAATGAGAAGTTTCGATAGCACAATTGCAACAACTGTCTAGTCAATTCGCCCAGCAACCTCGCTGCACACTGCACCAGGCAAAAGTGCTAACCTTTACTGGAAAGGACGACTATCCTTATCAAAGCCAAGCACAAGGTCTCACGAGTTGTGGGAATAGTTTTGCATGGCTTCGCTTACTGGTGGCGCGGGGTACGTAAGCGACCCGTCTGTGGCTTTGGCTGAAGGGTTGACTTCATCGCGGCTGGTGTTTTGCCTGCTTCGCTTTTTTGCGGGTTTATTTTTTGTGTTTCTTTTTCTCATGATTCGGGGCGTATAGAAATGCACCCCGTCTAAAACAGACTCCGTCGAAAGTCTGGGCTTGTCCCTGACTGTCTCTCGTAATGTATTCACGTAGGTATTCCTTGTGTTGTTGGTTCCGAAGTTAGCGCACCTCTTTGTAATTATGAACTGTCAACTAGCCCGTTGAAAGCACTGCTGCCTGTACTGATCGGCCACTTTCATGCCAAGGTAGGCAAGAAGCTGACTGGAGACTAGGCCGTACATTTCGAAGAGACGAATAATTTATGCTGTGCATTCACGAGGGGTGTGCGGAGGGTGCGGTCCACACCGGGTGCAGCGTTCAGAGGGGAGCAGCTGGGCAATGTGGGGGGGGGGGGGGGACCATGGAGGCGAAATGCAAAGAATTGTTCTGTGCAAACACGAAAAGGCCCGGGATGCCTGCTCCTGAGACGCACCGGTGCAAGTCTCTGATCTCTACGTCGAACGAATTATTTCTGTGGTGAGGACTCCTGCGCACGCATTTGCTTACGCCAAAGATTCACGCCATTGTCTTAACACCGGCTAGAGCAGGTGTACCTGCCTTTACGGAGGGAACGTCCGCATTAACCGGATACTCATTGGGTGCCTGGGCGCCGGAGTGGAGTGTGTGAGCGAAACCCGTCCGCAGCTAAGCCGCCTCAACAACTTCTCTTTTATGTATGTGCATTTCACACTAATTTTCCTAGCAAGGACCGCTGGCCGATTCCGTCCCCCAGTCTTTAGCGTGTTCTAGAAGCTTACCGCATGCGTACAGTATGCGTCAGTAAAAGTTTATCTCCTGTGCTTTTCTCGGTTCTCAGCCCTGGCCCACAATCACCTCAAACATTCAGAGCGTGATAACGCAAGGTATGCCTGTAGCTTAGTGAAAGAGTGACAAGTCTCTGATGACTACGTGCTGAGTTCAAAAAACAAAATAAAATAAGAAATGAATAGGAAGGGATCCTTAGGAGGGCGAGTGCTTTGAGAGGAAATGTACGCAAGAGGTTCACGTACTGTATTACGTAGGTCTTACTTTTTTCTCTCTTCAAATGTACAAGGCAAAGAGAAATACTACTGAATTCGTTAAAAACCGAGCCTGGCTGCATCTTCCGCCCCCAGCTTCAAACGGCCATTTCGCCCTAAATATGTTCTGCTGGTATGGGATCAGTGCGCTTTGGTGGCTTTCCAGCCTGGGTGCCATTAATTAAAATTTTGACTTTTGTAGTTGATACGTTTTTGCTTTGCACTCTCTTCGTGAATGTATTTTTTCACGATTTGGGAATTTTGTGATAATTTTGACTTACATGTAGCAATGTGGCTTTTAAGTTTTCCTGCTTCCTTTATATCGGTCGTTTATTTAATCGTTTTATTCACGTATCCAGTGATATGCTTACTTCTTATGTGCGGCGGACTTGATTATTTGTTGATTGTGACTTCTGCAAGTATTGTGTTTTCTAGTGAGTCCATGAAGGTCCATGGTTGACTGCTTGCATGTTTCGGCTATTTTCGGTGTGTCCGAGTTGTCCTTCGTCTGTTTGTCCCTTTATTTTTCACTTGGCATTCCTATGCGTATCCCCGCGCAGGTGATCATGAGCATGGCCTAACATTATCTGGAAACCCCGTGGGAGGGAAGAGTGGCGTAGCCCAACACCGCACCGGGTGCCCCTGACCCTAGCGACGCCATTGAAATTGATCATGAAATGGATCATGAGTACCTTTTTCTTCAAAAAGGAGCACAGAAAGTGGACGTGCAAAAGGCCCGTTATGCTGGCATCCGTGGCATCGAGCAAGATGTGGAGGTCCTCGGAGAGGGGCGATGTAGTCACCATGCGGTCTCTATTTAGCCTTGGCTCGAAAAGAGAGCGGAAGGCACTAGTGAGGCAGAAGACCTTCCGCGAGTTAGTGGAATTCAGAATCGCTTTGCTGAATAGATGTTCGGCTATAAGCGAGTTCGAAGGCGTTAATGTTCAAGCTGTGAACGATAGCCTCAAAGGTATTACGGAGTTCAAGAGAGCAAGCTGCCGGGCTAGTTGGTGATGCATGTTGTAAGCTTGGAAGCGCAAAAAACCGGACGACGGACAGAGTAAGGGAACACAAAAAACAGGTTCACGAGCGCTACTACCAACCATAGCGCTCGTGAACCTGTTTTTTGTGTTCCCTTACTCTGTCCGTCGTCCGGTTTTTTGCGCTTCCAAGCTTACAGTATTACGGAGTGCTCAGCAGAAGTAACAGGTAGGATTGATAGACAGGACACCGGAGACATCTTTCGTCTCGTGAGAGACGAAAGATCTTATTATGAAACGCCAAAGGAAGAAGACATCTCGACTCACAGACAGAATAGAACAGGTGGAGTTATAAAAAATAATAAATGAGGGAAAATTAACCGACATAAGGAAATATAATGTGGAGAGAATCTGGCATGCTCAACATCAGGGTTAACCTAAAGCGGTCAAGAAGAAATTCGGTAAGCAATGCAGAAGAACTTCTTCCTGGGCGAGTTGGTGCATAGCTTTCTTGGGATGGCGTTGCGCAAACGACAAGACGTACACAGGAAGAGTAGAAGACGACGGATAGAGCGCTCTATCTATCGTCTTCTAGTTTTTCCTGCGTGCGTCTTGTCGTTTGCGCAACGCCATCCCAAGGAAGAAATTCGGCACAGGCCAAAACCAGATATATGCGCTAAGAGACAAGGAGGGCAATGTCATTAGCAACATGGATAAAATAAAGTACACGAAGAGTTCTACATAAATCTATACAGTAGCCTAAGTAATCAGAATATTAATGAGAGGAAGGGGCGCACAGCAAATATCCCGCTAGTAAAGAAAGAGGCATTAAAGAAACCCTTAGAAGCAATGTGAAGGTGGAAAGCAGCTGCCGAGGATCAGGTAACAGCAGACCTGTTGAAGGATGGAGGGGAGACTCTGCTAAAAAAACAAGCCATGCTGTACACGCAACCAGTTAAGAAGTCGAGCGCACCAGAAGCTTGGAAAAACGCCAGTATTATTTTTAATCTATAAGATAGGAGACGTGAATGACTTGAAAAATTATAGAAGAATCAGCTCACTGTCCGTTCCTTATGAGGTATTTAATAAGGCAATCGCCGTTAGTCAGGACAGCCTTAGACTTCAATCAGGCAGGCTTTCGTAAAGGCTCCTAGACAATATATCATATTCGGGCTTTCAACCATGTGATAGAAAAGAGCGCAGAATTTAACCAATCTCTATCATTCAGTCATAACCTCAGCAGTCAGTGCGGAATCAGGGCGTTGGAGGGCTTATGTAAACATAATGGAAGGTATCTATAACGGCTGCACTGCGGCCACGGCCGTGCGTAAACTCTACAATAAAATTCCTGCATTGAAGGCTGCCAGGCAGAGAGACACGACCTTGCCAATGTTATTCCCAGCCTATTCACAGGAGGTCTTCAGGGGCCAGGCTTGGTGACAGTTCTGGATAAGAGTTAATAGATAATACCTTAGTAATCTGCTATTCGCTGATGACATTAATGCCTTACTAAGTCACTCGGGAGGTGAACTGCAAAGCATGATGAAAGAATTAGTCAAGCAGAGCAGAACTGTGGGTAATAGAACTTAATATACAGGAAACTAATGTTCAACTGTCTCGGAAGGGAACAGCGGTGGTAGAGAGGCACTGGAAGTGGTAAGGGAATGCTTCTATTTAGAGCTGGTAGTGACCACAGACCCGATCCCGGAGAGGGGATTAACTAGATTTATAAGAATTGGACAGAGTGCATGTGGCAGGCACCCTAGGATCATGAATGGCAGTTTACCAATATTCCTCAAGAGAAAAATATGCAAGGTGTTTCACCTAACATGTCTCGAAATTTTTCTCAAGAAGCATATTTAAAAAAAATGCACGCATCTGGGGTGAAACAGCCAGTTTAACAGTTCAATAGTTGCATCCTACCGGTATGCACCTATGGGCCAGGAACGTGGAGGTTAACGAAAGTGGCTCAGCTTAAACTGACGACAGCGCTTCGAGGTATGTAAAGGAAAATGATTGGTGTAGCGTCAAGAGAAAGGAAAATAGCAATGATGGTCAGGGAACGAACGCATGTTAATGACATCCTAGTTGAAATCAAGACGAACAAATGGGCTTGGGCAGGGCATGTAATGCGAAGGCAAGGAAACCGATAATCGTTAATGGTACCGGACTGGATCCCAAAAGAAGGGAAGCGTAGCGAAGGGCGGCAGAAAATTAGGTGGGCGGGGATAGGATAGCTGGGGATAGGATCGCCGCAGCTGGCACACGACTGGGTTAATTGGAGAGATATAGGAAATGTATTTGTTCTACAGTTCGCGTATTTGGGCTGATGATGATGATGTTATATAGTTTGCTGCTTCCGTGTTCACAAGCCGGCGCGAAAGAGACAGGATGATATAACAAAGTACGTGGTCTTTTTTTCCCAGCTCGGGAATGTCACTTTCGAGTTGTTCTACCCATGGAAACTCAATGACCGCCATGGAAGTCCTGCTTTGAAAGAATTGTCTTCGCTCGCGGTGAGTAAAGTCTCTTTCACGTGTTTTCAACCAGTCATAGCGTTCGCGCCGCAGCGGGCGTCATTTCGCGACCCGTCCGCATAGGAAACACGTTTACGTGCTGCTTAGTTATTTAGCTGGCTTAGAAAATGCTGCCGAATTTACTCGCTTGATGGTCAGTACTCCGTACAGGGCCCCCCTCTATTTCAGGGAACCGGATGGAAGTAAAAAGTTGTTTCCCTTCGTCACTCACAAAACTTGGGTACACTTAATTCCATTATGTATGTGATGCGGCCTCAGCCCGACGCCACTTCCGGCCTGATGAGGTTAATTTCGGTCTGATGTCGTCACTTTTCATTTGGTGATATGTCTTCCGGTCTGTGTCATAAGTGATGGCTGTTCATAGGATTCCTAAGCAGTTGTCGCACATAGCATCGGTCACTTCCGGTCTGTTGGCGTAACTTTTCGTTTATGTTATGACAGGTCATATGACTCATCCACGCATATACGGTTGCCATATGCAGCATCACGGCACCCCATTTACCAAAACGGTACAATATGCTGCCCAGACTGCGGTGTGACATTACTGCGTCAAAAAAAAAAAATCGTCCGAAGAGCTGCTTATGCTATGGTATAAAAGTTACAATTGTATGGATAGACCGACAACCGAAGCTCCCAGCCGCAGTTTATTCACTTCAGGCTGCCAGCACAGAGTATCACTCAATGAAGCTGCGGCACCATCGTTAGGGGCCACCTACTAGGATAGAAGAGTTGCGAATTCGCCACTGTGTACCGAGGAACCAGCTAGAGAACGCACGAGACGTAAACGTCATCTCAATCTGTGCAGACCCTGAACGTCCGCAACGTCGCTCAGGGGCAGTAATACTCCACGGATCCACCGAAAGCCCGGTGTTCCTTCCGCAAAAGCTCAAAATTGGGTCACGTGGCTGGATGATCTATACGCTATAACAAGACGAAAATTGGGTCACTGAGCTAGTCAAAACCAAATGAAAATGACGGTCCGGGTCGCATTCAGGACCCTGGTTGACATCAAGATTGTTTTCAAAAAAGAGGGGTTTTATAGCCTAAAGGATGTCCCCGGAATGTTTTCCCATGAATATGAAGAAGTGTGCTACGATTCCTGCTCAATGTGTCTGGCATCGTTCGGACGATTAAGTACTTTAGGTGTAGTCTTGTTGAAGTATTAATTTATTCTGCCACGCTTGCCGCCTCATCGCAGCCTACCCTATCTCGTGGTCGGTGGTCTGCACATGTTCTACTATTGCCTTCGTTGATTCGGGGTTGCTCCTAGCATCGCCTTGATTATCCTTTATTGTTCGCTGGAAGTTTACGTTTTCTCCAGTAGACCAGGCGTTTTTTCTTCAATTTGCACAGATTTTTCTTTGTAAGATACGAAAAGATACGGCAGTGCAATTTTTCTAGGTGTATTCTATATCGAGGACGTTCTAGGTGTTTTCCATATTGCGGACGTTATGTCTCACAAATTTTCACGGGTTTGAACCGAAGACTCCCAACGCTATAATGAAATATTTGCCTTGGCTTTGATATAAATACATCGATAATAGACGCTCCATCTTACACGTACAGGCTTTTCTGGCACAAAGTTTGCGGGCCCCTAAATTGTCGCATAAGTGCTAGACTGATAGCGGTAAAATCCGCGGAAGATGTAGCGGAGAACTGCTAGTTGCAGCTTGAGTCAGCCATTAATCGGGAGTCAAACCGTCAAACATCGCATGCATGGCGTATACGTAATGGAATATTTGCAAAATATCAGTGCATAAAGGCGCAAAACGAGGCTCTGTGCTACTGAACTGTCACACGTGTTAAGTGATTCAGCCTCCTCATCAAGTTTTTTTCGAACCATTTGCGATTAGCCACGTACACCCGTCCAAATTTTTAACTGGCGTGATTTTTGCATCCCTGATTGCACCTTTTAAATTGCTTCTATCGGCTAAACTGTTGTCATATTCCTTCTGTAATTTAAGGCGTGTGGTGGCATTTCGTAGTATATTTTTTTCATATTATGCTTGAGTGAAGTAATTGCCCAATTTAATCAAAATAATTAGTAATCTTCATCGTCTGTGGCAACGAAGAGCCAGAATAAGGAGGATACGCAAAAATGCTTCTGGTTCATCTCGCTTCCCATGTGGATGGGCCTCGTTAGGCTTAGTATGCCTTTTGCCCTCCCCCTCAAGTATGTATACATGCTTGGAATAAACAACCTTCCTTCCTTCCTTCCTTCCTTCCTTCCTTCCTTCCTTCCTTCCTTCCTTCCTTCCTTCCTTCCTTCCTTCCTTCCTTCCTTCCTTCCTTCCTTCCTTCCTTCCTTCCTTCCTTCCTTCCTTCCTTCCTTCCCTCCCTCCCTCCCTCCCTCCCTCCCTCCCTCTGGGTAAACTGCTCGTCGTCTGATGCAAGACAAGTAGTTTACCCAGAGTAAGTGCGATCGCGTCACCGGAACCGTTGCTGCGTATCCCCCGTTATGCTTTCCCTTGTTTGCTTAGTGTGGCATGTTGTCTAACGCACATATCCGCGAACAACAGAGATTTGTGAAGTGTACCAGATAAAGAAAAAAAAAACTTGCGTGAGCAATTCCTTTGTGTGATTAGGAATTAATCGTCCTTGTTCGAGACTAGCAACACGTGCTTTTCGTTGTCTGATTTATTGCTCGTTTTTTGATGTTCGTCCCTTGATGATTGCATACCTTCTCAAAGCTAGACGGTATTTTGACAGGCCGGTTGGTGCATGACGTCAAGTGAAAGAAAGAGCGTTAATTACAAGCTGGGGACCTCATGTGCAGTCTTGTCCAGCCCTTGTCATAAGCGCTGTTTCCCTCACTGAGTACATATACCTGTCTTTCCTCAGTAAAAAAAAAAAAAAACCAGTTGTGAGTATGCGCACGTTCTCTGTAGCTTCTTCTCACCTCAGTCTTTCGCTATGGTGCCTGACTATGTATCACCAACTTGCTAATCTCCCCTTTGTATTCAACTTCACTTTTCTTGGCTGGTAATGTCTCTAATGCCTGTGCGCTGATATGCAGTTCAGCACCAAGTTGTCAGCGTTTGATACCTGGATGTCATACCTGAAAGATACAAAGTACCTTCTATACAAGCATCGATCCATGTGAGTAATAAGTCATACATTCACCAGGAGGACCCCGCTAGCGCCACTAACACTGTGCCCTTATCGAATTAATTGGCTCCCGTTTGGGCAAAGGAACGGCGCGGAAAGTACTATCGACACGAGCCGGCTCCACCACTGGAGCGAACGGCGATCGTGCGCCTCAAGGGGGATCACGTGACCTTTCTTGATGTGGAAGCAAAGGGTGCTGGAAATAATTGCTCTAGTTTAAAGGCACAGGTCGCGTTATTCTGTTTATAATGATCTCCTGCGTCGCACACTGGAATCATGTGCCGTCGTCATGGTCGCAGCAACACGCTATTTACGCTTCTCTCGTAGTGCTTTATTATTGCCTGTATGCGACACATATGCGAAAGAGCTCCGTGAGGGTGCCCATTTTGTTTACATCGAGAAGGGCCAAAAAAGTGAGTTCACACTATCTTGTGTGCAGCAAGCATTTAGAGGAGATGCATTTCGTTCATGCAGTCATTTCTAATATGCCTGATAAGCAGCCGAAGCCGAAATGAAAGGCTGGAGCACATCTTCATAGTTTAAGCATTCAAATTGTACTCTGTGTCATCCAAGCCCTCGTTCCGTCCAAGACCTGGTACGGGCACCACTATGTTACTCGCCTACTCTGAAATGCGTCAAGTCACTTGCACTGTGCGATGTCAGTGCACGTTAAAGAACCCCAGGTTGTAGAAATTTCTGGAGCCCTTCACTACTGCGTCCCTCATAGCCCGAGTCGCTTTGGGACGTTAAATTCTATAAACAATAAAACCATAAAATGCGTCAAGGGAACAGTTGAACGGCGTCGCACTCGCCGGCACAAGCCGAAACAGAATGCCTTGCATTGACTATTGCCGCGCCACGTGATGCATTATTCCGCGCTGTTTTCAAACTGCCACATAACCGCATGAAACCATCGACAGAGGTCCAATGTGCTTGACTTCCGCCTTTGGTGGCCATGGCTGGAAGAGAAAGACTCCAATAACAAGAACGCTGCTTGTGGCAAGGAACTTTACGGTGATACAAAAGGAACTGCCCCGACATACTATTGGGCGTGAAATGCACTTTGTCTGAAGCAAAGTAAAGTCGGCTATCACAAAATTGCGGGGCACTTAATGCTACCTACGTCCTGTGAATGTGAAATCATGTGTGTCGTATAGTGGGCAACGAGTAAATTACATTTGTTTGCTAGCTAGTAGTAGAGAGTAACTAGTACTGATGTCTGAAAAAGATTTCCGGTGAACCTCTTCAGATTAAATGCCGTTGGATGAAGGTCTTTAGAAAAGACCACGTGATATACGTGTACAAATAAAATGTCGCTTTAACCCAGCCACCACGTCACTTACTGTTTAGCGAACGTAAGTTCCGGTGTGATGACGCCACTTCCGGTTTAATTTCCAGCCTGACGACATTACTTATCCGTGACCGCGACGACGTCCACTGAATTGCCGCTTCCTGGGTTCGGAAGGCACTTCGGAAGAAACCTTATTTTTGTTTCTTTCCTGGTAATGTTGGCACTGCCGATGACGTAGTCAGGTCACGTAGGTTTTCGGTCCGTTTCTCGTGGATGGAAGGTGAACGACAGTTTTTCACAGATGAATAATAGACCTTACACCTGATCTTGAGCGTGACTACAGTGCGTGCGTGGGCACCTTATAGTGGATATTTCTTAAAAGCCAACTCTAGGAGTTTTTTGAACATTTGGAGTGCCCTCGATGCGGTACGCAAAAACCTTTTTTTTGTCAACCTCAGTACTTAAAGGGAGCAAAAACCAGGAAACCGCAACTGAAACTGGGTTTCGACCAAACGATGAGGTAACTACAGATCATGCTATGGTGTCACGGATGCTGTCACATAATCGATCTTGTGCGCGTTGATTTTCCAAAATGGCGACTGCGAGTGAGAACTTGATTCAGTATTTTCCAGTAGTGACCATAAGCCAGCTCAAAATTTCTTACAGTCGGGAAACAGAGAGTGAATTTCGATGTCCGTTTGTCCAGTTACGTGACACACGGAAGGTTTCCTGTAGAAACGGCTCCGACTGAAACTATGAAATCAGAAATTTCAAAAATTGTTTGTCAAGCAGCAAAACGCCGCCCCGCTGCAAAGTTTCCACGAGGAACTAGAAAACTCCTTGGAGAGTACCCTAAAATTTAAAGTAAAATCAGGAAAGGCTTCGGCAGAGTTGCCGTTTAAGTTAGCTGAACTTGTGCAACTGGTTGTGAGTGAAGTGCTTGACACTTACGGCCCTCAATATTCTTGCCGAAATCAAGTAGTATTTTCCCAAAAGCAAGGTATTTGGCGTGTGATCCGCCGTTTATTGACGAGGTAATTACTCTTCCCTGCGTCTCTCCAGGCACAGCTCGCCTGGGAGAGATAAAGCTGGCAAAACGGAAAGCAAGAGCTATTCCAATCTTCCGATTATGGATGTCTTGCCTCCACGATACGGCGCTAGAAGGTTGCGGATTTGTCGGCTTTGAGGCGAAAATGACAATTTGGCGCGTAGCACGATCCACGCTAGACGCAGTCTGCACCCTCGAACTTAGTGAGGCGCCAACTAGGCATGCGCAGAAAGCCCCGAGGAACCAGGTAAAGGCGCACAGCTGCCACCGACGACTCTTAATGTGCAGCTGTAGTCGGATTCCGCGCATGCTAATCACAGGGGGGATTGTGGATCGCGATGCGGTGAAAATATGCATGTTTTTGCCAAAGCTGGAAGAGTAGCAAAACACATTTTTTTTTACCTTGCTGTAAGAGCAGAGACTAACGCATTTAGGCGGAATGCCAGCGACAGGCTCCATGTCCTCGTGCTTAGGGTGCTTACTCTATTTATTCTTATTCGGACGTTTTTCTTGCAGCTGGCCTCTTCACACCTTCGCTCATGAGCCACTTTACATCCACCACAAGAACACGCTCTGTAAGTTATAACATTTGGCTCAAGCTTTCAGTCGGCTTTCGATTATTCTGCTTAATTTATGGGACTAAGGAAAATTTCTGCCCGCTGTGTTCGTGTACCTGGTTCACAGGAAATTTTGCCGGAATATTATGAGTGGAAAAGCGGACGTCGACTGCGATGAAAGGTTCAAAAAACGCTCTCATTGTCAGGATTCCTGGACTTATCCAAGTCACTTGTGCCGAGCCGTGCGACCTGTCGTGATTCAACAGAAATTGTTCTTGCACTACAAGATCGGTAATCTACACGATTTGAAGTGATCTCTAATACACATTAAAGGCAGTTGCCTCTCGATGCCTTGCCAAACAAGTGTTGCAAAGCAGAAGAAGACTGGAACCAACCAAGGGTTAAAAATGGAATCGCTACATTTCGGGTCGAGCTCGGTTTCTTGAAGAGCGACTGATCAGTCAGCACAAAGAAGATCGGTAGACTCCGCTTTTCTTCTTTGTTACGTGACGTAGGCAATTCTTCTAGTAAAGGACAGACCCCCCCCCCCCCCCCCTCAGCCTGAGCACCGCTTCATGTATCATTTTGTGTCCCGGATGTACCACAATTCGAAATTAAGCCGCTTCAACAGATTGTACTTTACGTCGAGCTCTATCGCTTGCTCGTAGGCGATTCTGCGTCCGAAACATCCAGTCGGCGTCCATCTTGTGGGCGTAATTTTTGTGTTGGAGCCTCCCACATAAGTTATTTGCCTCGCCCACGTACGACGTAGGGAATACGGCGCATGGTTCCTTGTGGATACCACCCTATTGTCGTTAGGAGTTAGGAAGTTAGGAGGCGTGGTCTTTGGGCTGCGATAAAAAGCGCTCAAGCTTTTGCACCCGCTTGTGGGCCGCGCTGATGATGCTTTCGCAGAATGCTTTCGTAGAATGCGTGCCAGCGCTTCACTGGCAACTGCTCACGCGTGATAGCACGATGTGAGCTCGTTCAATCCTGACTGATTTTTCTGTCCCCAGGGCCTGGCAGCGGGACATGCGATTAATAAAGGTGCGGGTGCAGCCATTCTTCAGAAGATCAGCGCAAGCGGCAGCTTCTTCCTTCTCTTCCTTTCGTTGGAGCAGATGGTCGGCCTTCGCTCTTGATAAAAGAGTTGAGACGACGGAACCCTTCTGGCTCGCTGGATGTTAAGAGTGGAAATTCAAGTAGCGGCAAGTATGTGTCTGCTAAAACACACTAAGCTTCATGCCTTCTTGACTTGTTACCTGCACATCAAGGAACGGTAGGGTTGTCCTTTTCTAGTTTTACCATGAACTGGATCGCTGCATCATTTGAGTGGCGATTTGCAAGGAAGTTATCCAATAAGAATGTTTTAAAATGACGAAGCATTTGCTGGCATAGCGCATAAATACTTTAAATTTTTCCTGAACAGACTGCAGAGCCTTCTGTTCAATAACTCTATCGTTAAGTTGGCAGAAGTTACCGCAATGGTTTGGTCGAAGGCAACTTCCCCAAGAATTTCACCCCAGAAAGCTGAGCACCAGGCAGGCGGAAATGTAGCCATTAGAAAACCGCCAGCTACTCGGAGGAGCTGGGTATCTAACCCAGCTCCTACCGATTCCGAGGCTGATGCCGTACCACGGGACCACCACTTCGGTAAAAACGGCAACAGGTGGGCTATACAGTGCGAGAGGGATTTAAGTTGTCTGACGGCTGAACGAGTCACCGACTCGTCTACGCAACAGATTAGTCGACTCTTTTCTCAAGCATTTCACCCCAGAAAAGCCGAGCACCAGGCCGGGGGAATTTTGTACCCATTCAAAAACCGGTGGGTACCCGACAGCGCTGGTGTTTCAAGGCTGTATGCCAGGCCGATGCTTGACCAGAGGGCCACCAATCCTGTTCACAGTAGGTCCAGAAGTGGTCACCATCTTGCCGTTCCCTGAAGTGCTGATAATAAGACGAGAGGACCTGGAGGTTTGTGTGCACTAGAAGCCAACACATGCTGGCCGCTACCTAAACCTCCGGATAGGGAGGAAAGAAACGAAGAAGTTACCTTATTTGTCCGTCTGCAGAAGAATGGCTGCATTTAAATCTTTATCGAGCGCGGATCCCGCCAGAACAGTTGCTATGAATTATTCATGTGCGATTGAAAGTTGCGCTGAGGCTTACAATTAAGTCACGTTAGCATTAAACCAACGTGTTGAAGTCGAAAAAACAGCAGACTCTGGTGCTGCACCTGAGCCTTTCGGCTACATGGATGCTGCGTGCCGTGCCAAATACGGCCCGGTTTAGGCATGTGGAGAGCTATTCTAGGCATTTAAGTCAAATATCCTTAAAAACGCTGCTAGCCCTTCGAATCACTATATTTGCGTGACTTCTTACAAATATGTCGTCTGTCGTATTAACCGCAGAAAACTACTCGGCAGTAACGTAGAGAAATTGCAGTCTGCCTGGTTTCCTTCCAAGTACGACACTTGGTTGGGAGTGGGATAGGACTCCCCTCTAGCAGCATAATCTGCGCTCCTGCATATCTTGCCGATCACTCAACGAGTCCCCTCCAAAATGATACGAAGCGCTCCTGGCCATTCAAACTCGCGCTCGGACTATCAGAAATTAAGAAGCCTATTAGTGTTCTTGCGTGACTACACCAATTACAACAACCCTGTCTAGCCACCACAAACGACCATTGTGCAGTCCACGTTCGTCGAGCTGCACCTGTAGATTTTTTCTTCCTTTTTATGTGCTTCTGGGAAGAAAACTTTTTCACTCGCAGCAGGTCATGTTACAGAAATTCCACAACGGCGCACAACTCTGGATGAGCAAGTACGCCACGTATAAGTGTTTCTTTTAACTCGTTTACTGATTTAAACTGTTAATTGCAGCGAGAACGTTGCGAACACGATACAAGAAATAGTGAGAGATGTAGTCTTGACCTCAGCGCCAGATGCGTTGGCGCCGTACCTCAGATGGCATGCTCTTCTGACTGTCAGAGCAGCCGTATAGAACCGTAGGCATGAAAAATTCATGTCGCTTTTTGAGCAAGGTGTCCTGAAACTGCACATTGCTTTATACCATCAAGGCTGCAGTGTAGTGCGTAAAGATATGCTCTTTGACTTCTTTGCTTTCAGATGTACCTTATTCGGTTTTCGTGTGGGCGCATATGGACATAAAAAGCAGATTGTAAGTTGTATTTCCTCCCATTGGACCATCTATAAAACACTATCTGGATATATATGCTCGTAAGCAGCGCAAAGTCAGCGTTATTGACTATTTATAGGCAATTAGCAAATTATTTAACTACCTTCACCACCCTTACTTTGTCGCTCTTCCAGATCTCAAGATATTTATTTTGATATTTTGACTGCTGAGAATTATTGCGGCCAGTTACATGCATAAACAAAAACTCCTTACGCGCCCTTTGCTTTGTCCTGCGCCCTGCGCTCTTCTTTTAAGTGCAGCTTACGTGCTAGTGTCTTATTGCGAGAATCATTCATGATTGTTGTTGGCAGCCGTTGTATCGGGAATGAGGCCTCTGAAAGGACTTTTAAAGTGTTCTAGTTGAGTGTGTGGATGACAAAGCAGGGTGTTTCGGCGAAGTATTGGCAAGCACTGAACAGGGCAACATGCTGTACGAAGACTCCGCTAGTGTACAGCCGTGAGTTATCTTGCACAGGTCAGGATTTATTAAAATTGCTTGGTTTGCTAAATAAGAACGACAAATTAGAATACTTTTTATGTTATTCATTAGCGCTAAATTTTTCACTAGAATGTTTGCAAAGCATGTTAAGAAACTCCTCTTTTCGTTTTTTTCTTCCAATTAACTTTTGCGTGTTTCTTTCTCGACTGTCAGTAAATCCTGCCATATTTAAAATTTCCACATGCATGTGCATACCCGCGCTGCAATGCATATTTCTGAATCGCACTTAAAATGTGCCTCGGTCAATGACACTCGGCTATTCAAAGCGGCAATAAATCACCAGTTGAGGCGGTGGCTCCAGGTTGATCCCGGTTACCGTTTTGTTAGAATTATGATGGCGCAGCAGGAGCGCTATAACGCTATTCCCGTACAACGGTAAAGGACACTAATTTTTTTGCAATTGAACGCGTTCGCGCCTAGGCAACAGCATAATGATTCGAACAAAACTGCGATTCCGCGTTCCTCGCAGAACCATCGTTGTGGCGGGTGGCCTGTTTGCTCATTGCGGCTTAGCGGGCCTGAGTACTGGGCATTCTTTAAGCGTGGCGAAATGGAGAGGGTTATAAGAAATGGAAAGATGTAGCTGTAGTGCGGCGTAGCCCTCCGCCTCCCCTCATTCTGCGTTTGCAGAGAGACCACTAGAAGAGCGCTGGTCGTTGCCTCTTGCTGCTGTGCCAGCATCCGCGGCAGAAATCACGGCCGCCAATATTGTAGCACGTACGATACGAGATAAATAAGTCTATAGTTGCACGCACATGCTTTACCGTAGCTACGGAAGTGCGTCAGCCGCCACGGGAGAATTTACATCTGCCAGTAATAAGCACGTACACTACAAGGAAACGAAAAATCTCTAGTAGCACGCGAATGCCTTCCCGCAGCTGCGGAACTGCGCCATCTGCCTTGGAAGAATTCGAGTCTACCAGTGATGCAGCATGTACAGTTAGAGGGGCCTAAAAGTCTATAGTTGCACGCCACGCGTGGCCATAACTGCGGAACTGCGTCAGCTGCCTCATGCAGTATTTGCGTCCGCGATTATAATGGACGAACAATACGAGGGACCCAAAAGTCTATAGTTGCGTGCGAATGCTTTGTCGTAGTTACGGAACTGCGTCAGATGCCTCTGTGGGATTCACATCCACCTTTATGATGCACGTACAATACGTGGGACCCAAAAGCCTATAGTTGCGCGCGCATGCTTTGCCGTAGTTGCGGAACTGCGTCAGCTGCCTCTGCTGTATTCACGCCTAACTTAACGATGCACGTGCAATAATAGGGACCCAAAATCCTGTAGTAACGCGCGCATGCTTTGTCGTAGTTGCGGAACTGCGTCAGCTGCCTCTGCTGTATTCACGTCCACCTTTACGATGCACGTGGAATACTAGGGACCCAAAAGCCTGTAGTTGCGCGCGCATGCTTTGTCGTAGTTGCGGAACTTCGTCAGCAGCCTCTGCGGGGTTCACAGTCACCATAATGATGCATGTACAATACGAGGGACCAAAAAGTCTATAGTTGCGTGCGCATGCTTTGTCGTAGTTACGGAACTGCGTCAGCTGCCTCTGCTGTATTCACGTAAACCTTTATGATGCACGTACAATACGGGGGACACAAGCGTCTCTAGTTTAGTGCTCTTGCGTTGCCGTAGTTGCGTCAGCTGCCGCTGCAGGATTCACGTACACCGTTATGATGCACATACAATACGGGGGGCCCAAGCGTCTCTAGTTGCGCGCGCATGCGTTGCCGTAGTTGCGGAACTGCGTCAGCTGCCGCTGCAGGATTCACATACAACATTAAGACGGACGTACAATACGAGGGACCCAGAAGCCTATAGTTGCGCGAGCATGCTTTGTCGTAGTTGCGGAACTGCGCCAGCTGCCGCTGCTCTATTCACGTCCACTATTATGATGCACGTAATTACGAGTGACCCAAGCGTCTCTAGTTGCGTGCGCATGCGTTGCCGTAGTTGCGGAACTGCGTCAGCTGCCGCTGCAGGATTCACGTCCACAAGTAATTTAGGAGGTAGAGTAGGAGGAAACCGAATCAAGGCTCAAGCACGCCACACACTCGTCGAGAAAGCGGAGTTCTAGCGTAGAGATTTGGCGTCGCAAAAAAGCGCGGAAGGAATGGTCTAGACTGGACGGTGACACTTCGCCTGCAATAGTCTTCCATGCTATACCTTAGGAAGGAACGTCCCTACCAGCTTTAGGGTTCTAGCGAATGCCTTTCAATGGGGCAAGGAACTAGCGAGAAAATTAGCTTGCCTCCGAGTAAAACATGCGGAAAAACTTTAAGTTTTTTGATTTCATTGAGTCATGTAGGTACGTAGTCATAGAATATACTATAACACTTGCCTAGTTGCAAATACGTGTAACTGGTCCTAAATATCTTTGGAAGAAATATCCATTCACGTTTTTTTCTTGCCTTCGAAGAAGAGAATTTCACCTTCAATTAACACTATAGGTATTCGTGTTCAGTTATCTAAAAAATCCAGTTTGGTTCTCACCAAACGTTTGTATTCAAAATTGCATCATAGGCGAAAATTTGATATCCGCATACCTCTGTATTATGGGTGCCGGCAGATGAACTCGAGCCATTATTTTTGAAAGTGCGGGGCGAATTCTTTGTCGGGAAAAGCGCAATTTCTGTACTGAGTGGTAAGCCATCATTTTCGATTTTTCGCCAGACCGTTCAACATCCCGATATACGGATTCAAGATACTGCGCGAGCTTTTCAAGGCCTTCGACTTTCGCAGTAAGTATGCACTCTTTTCAGTTTTTCAAGTTTCCATGTAACAGGTGATACCTTGGATAGTTATTTATATGTTGTGCTCATTAAAGGCACAATCTCCCAAAAAATAAAGGCCCTTCGGTGTTCCTTTATGATGGAGACAGTTCACTGAGTCTAGCTTGCGGCCCAACTCTCAGATCATACGGGACGACAGCCATAGAGTGTGCGGAGAAAACATCTATTTCGTTCTTCGAATGGTTGGCGCTAAAGTGGTGTCCACACAATCGTGTGTACGTACATTTTTCTTATATAAAGTCGGCCACACTAAAGGTACAGGGTTGCCCATCATTAGGGTGAACGCGTGAGCGCGCGGCACGCCAGAGCTTCCGGGGTGGCCGGGCATCGAACCGAAGTGGCGCAGATGCACAGGGACGTGGGGGCGGTACTCCGCGCGGTCTGGTGGAGCGCTCGGAGCGCCGAGGCCTGCGGCCTTGAGCTCGCGTGTTCACCCTTAGAGTGGAGTACTTTGTGCGTGCCGAATGTTCTTGCTTAGATGCTACGATCACAAACAAAACAACGTCGCTTTCTCGAGAAGCAA
The DNA here is from genome assembly GCF_052857255.1 of Amblyomma americanum. NCBI lineage: Eukaryota > Metazoa > Arthropoda > Arachnida > Ixodida > Ixodidae > Amblyomma > Amblyomma americanum. The sequence continues at coordinate 116,444,711 of NC_135499.1, forward strand.
GGGGAAAATTCTGGCTTATGAAAATGCCTCTCGTCAACCTGCTCAGTGCGTGCTCATCGGCTGGCACTACGAATTTAGGGCCTTTTACGATGTGGCGGTTTTGCAACGCTGCGCTGAGAAAAAGTAACTCAATTCCGATATAGAGTACTCGAACAGCAGATGTTTTAATGCGCAGTAGTTTATCCTGGGCTGCCTATCTACAGGTGCATACTATACAGTTGTTTTGTTTTTAGAAACGTCTAATACGGCCTGCCCTGCCCAATGCATTTTTTCAATGTCGCGATGATTGTGTATGGTCATACTTGCGGTATGCTTACCTTTTTAGCGATCGCGCATTTTAGTGGTTCTGCGTGTATCCACACTCAGCAACACGCATCTCTATCTAAATAATATTGCGCGTCTTCTCTTTTTCCCTGAAATTAAAAGTACGTCACTAATCACCAATCACCGGTGCTTATCTTTGTAAAGCATGCGCATGACCCGCATGACTGGTACCGCAAGCAGCCAACGCACTGTTGAGGTCAGTGCTTCGCCCCGGTGGAAGAAAGGTTGTTAAGTAAGGGGTCCTGAAGTATGTCCTAAAGAGAAATCACAGCGAAGAAGAAAACAGAAGAAGCAAACCTTTCGTTTGAGCAGAAAGGATAATCCTTCAAAAGACAGAATAATGTGGATATAGATGCAATAAGGAGCTTGTTATTTTTTCGGTGTTTTTTGAAAGAAGAATACACGGGTTCGCTTAATGGACACACGGTCCCACAGGAGAGTGTACTGGGTTCGGATAACCTAGTAAAAAAATTGGTTTTCGCCGAGACTTGAACAATGCGGTCTACAAAGCAGGTGCGGACTGCGTAGCGTAAAGATACGATACTCGTCGTTTGTTAGCAGAGAATGAAGAAAACCTCCGGCCGTTTTGTGGCTGTCATTTGTCGTTGTATGGAATGTCTGGAAGGAGACAGGAAAAACGACACCGGCTCTTTGCACTTGTGCCAAATGTTGGGGCGCAGTGTGCATACTCTGTAATTACTCATGCAAGGAGAAGGCTCTGTAGGCTGGTAGCAAACATTAAGCTGGGAGAGCTATCGGAAATTGTAATTACCAATGTACTGGATAAACAGCTTTGGTACATGTAGTACGCGAAAGGAGAAACAAAAAACTGCGCTTTTGGATTGCAGGTGCGGTAATTTTCACCCCACATGCTCCAAAAAGCTGCGCTCAGCATGGTCCAAACACGCGCCACGGCTCAGTGTCACATTCAGTGCAGCTGAAGCTCATTACTGCCGTCACCATCGACAACAGTGAGACTTGAAATTCATGACCGAAGACTGGGAACACAAGCACTCACGATGGTTTCCTTTGAACTCTCTCTTTGAAAAGCAATTAATCTGTAAATATTCAAGTGATCAGTCCATTTATGCTGAAACGCGTATATTTAGAAATATTGAATGTATCGAACACACAGATTATCCCCTTGAAATTCCTGTGAAAAGTATAGAAAGAGTCAGGTTGTATATAGAACTCTGATAGTGCTATCAATATAAACGAGTGTCCCTGTATTTCAGATCTGAGGGAGCATATAAATATGTAAGAAATATGACAAGGTAATATTTTAAAGTTACGAAAAGAGTTCAGCTCTGACTGAGGCCCACGGAGCGAGTCAAGGAAAGGGAAATCATAGGTGAAACGTTAAAGGACAAGAAGAGGTCAGAGTGGGTCAGGGAACAAACGCAGGTTAGTGGCATCCTAGCCGAAATCAAAGGGAAGAAATGGGCTTGGGCAGGCATGTAATGCGAAGGCAAGATGACCGAAGGTCCTTAAGGATAACGGAGTGCATTCCAAGACAAGGCAAGCGCAGCGGGGGTGGCAGAAAGTTTGGTCGGTGTATGAGATCAAGAAGTTTGCGGGGATACGGTGGCCGCAACTGGCAAAGGACAGGGTTAATAGGAGAGACATGGGAGAGGCCTTTGCCCGGCAGATGGCGCAGTGAGGCTGATGATGATGATTCATCGGCTGGAAAGGAGCGTTTACAAACGCTCGTACACTGGAATGACGAAACAGTTTAGTTTACTGAACCACTGCTTGCTGTTCCAAACTAATCACTGGTGCAGGTCAGTGGTGGGCCAACAAAGCCACGACAACAATTCTTCGCTACCGCAAGCTGGAGGAGTGCGTCAAGAACATCGAGAGCAACTACTCGGTGAGATGAGCAGTGATCGGAGATCTGGAGCTAAACCCGCACTTCTACGCAGTGATTAAGCGGTGCCACACGATACGCTCAGTTTCGTTATTTCATCAAGAGTTAGTCTGGTAAAAACCTTGCAGGAATTTTGGAAGGTGAGAGCAGCTGTTTTGATTACCTTAAAAAGAATTAATCACTTATGTTTAATAAGTTGTGAGCAGAAGGGTTTGTGCAAGCGGAAATGGCGGCCGCCACCACGCGTGACACTATGAAAACCTTAGACGTCATCCAAACGTGCCCACCGGACTGTGTGCAAACTGCCCACCATGACAGGCAGCAGCTGGATTAATGAATGGCCGCGAGAGGCTCCTGGTGAAGAGCAACTTGGGTGTCACAAGCTCTGCCGTTGGCTGTGTTTGAAAGGGCCGCTTGCCGGGGCAGTGGCGCCTCGCTTAATCGCTGCACCATTCAGCCAGGCATGGTGTGAGTACTGCTAAATGTCTAAGATTTTAAAGTAGAGATTGATCATTTCCGCATATATGGGCTAGAGCTGCAACATAATCAGCAGCAAAAGAAAATGACAACGCATTGAAACGAACTACCGAGGATCGCATAAGAGTCTTTATTTGTGCGTTTGTTATTTGAGAAATACTGCAGGCCGTGAGGCTCATGTACGAGCGGATTAGAAAAACAAAAGAAAATAAATTGCAACATCAAATGCAAGCACAACAGACCACGAACAGCTTGAAATCACTGTTAATACGAGATGTACTATAGTAAACATGGTCATTTATTATGGTAAACGTTACGCACACGCGGAACGAACACGCGAACTACACCACCGCAGAATAGTGCTCCACTGTTAATTAACAACTCTTCAAAATCGGTAGAGCGGCAAAACATTTTTGATATAAGTCGAGTTGATATGAGGTAGCCAATGAGGTGATCTGCTTTGTTCTTCGTATCTTGTAGCGAATGTCCAATAGTGGCTATTTTTGTTCGTATATCCGATTCGGATAAATTGTCAAGGTGCACTGAATTGACTTTGCTTCAATATTAGGAGTGGGGTATATTAAAAAATGTCGAATAGCGAATCGGATATTCTTTTCTCGATTATTTGAGGGATTAAAATAATTATTTTGTAAATTATTTGAAATGAATCGAATGCGTTCTCAAATTATCTAGTAGTCTTCGAAAAATGGCAGGTGGTTCGAATAAGGCCCACTGTATATTTCTTCGACGAATGTTCCAAAAAGGGCCGACACGGACTCCGCGCACCATCCTTCCGCGATAAGTAGGACGGAGATTAAAAGTTAAGCGCCACGAACCGGTCCATTTGCGTGATGGTGTTCATAATGCTTGTACATGGCCGCTTAGAATGGAATACGCAAGAGGATTCGGGAAAATTCAGGGAAAAACATATCTTGCGGTCTGGTTCTAGTGCCACCGTTTACTCACCGGTCTTCTAGTGGATGCAACGGGTTCTGCTTCAAGCACCGCTGATAAACTTTTTATTGAGAATGCCACAAAAAATCAAGCTCTATGTAAATGGTTTCCGAATGAAATTAACTGGGACTTCATTGGCTCGTAGACAATTGACATTTTGTTGACTGGAATTTAAATGAGACTTAATTGACTTGTAAGCAATTTTATGCCTGTTGAGTCACATTGCTTGAGGACGTGTTACATCTTAGCGAATCAGCTAAATTAAGTTTGAGTTTGGGTGACATCTTAAAACTCAACAAGCACACAAGAAATGATCAATTGGAACTCAATGTGCATTTTTTTCAGAAGTGGAAGCCAGATTGCATAAAGCTAGGGCCCTTGTTTGTCAGTTTAAATATTTTTATAAATTTGAATTGTAGAAATCAAGCTTATTTTATTCCAATAAAATTCCAGCAGAAATTTGCTAATTTAGTAATATCCTAGATTCTGTTTTTCGTGTTTTTTTCGGGTTATTTTCTTATTCTACTTTTTAACATATTTGCTACATACCCAACATTTCTGGATAAAAGCGTTTTTCAGAGAAAAAATGATGAACGCAATTTGATATAATAGAAGATTGCAATATAACAATCAATACATAACAAAATCACCCGACGACAGTCTTGCATTTTTTTTCTATTAACGTTTTTGCTGTCGTCAAGAACGTTCCCCATTGGTTTTCTATGGCAGTCCTAACATTTTGATGCGATCGATGGAAACACTTCAAAAGAAAGATATTGCTAGATATAGAGTGGAGCATGACCTTCAATACTTTCATAAGAGTGTCTTACAATTTTGTAATTTTCAAAATATATTTCCGAAAATGCTGGACATGCAATGCTCACTGTGATGAGAAAGAATGAATGGAGGTTTAAACGCATCCATATTTCGCTAAGAACAACGCTAGAGAAGTACAAGAGATGCACTGGTGTCCGTGCTGCGCCTTCAGGGCTGTTCCTTTGTTCCTTGACAAAAAATATTGATTAAGGCTTATTTTCGGTCAAAGATCGGGTTCAACTCGGTCTTAAGGGAGTTTTCCCGGAGTGCAGGGATAAGATAGATATGGGATTTAATCAAACGCGAAGGACGCTGCATATAACATGCCTCATTAGGAATAAAACAATTAATAGATATGAAGTATAGCTCCGGATATTTTATCTGTGGTCGTCTTGATTACGGCAAAAAAACAAAAAAACACGAGGGGATCAGGAACAAAAACCACGGCGCCTACGCTGCTTCGTGTTTGCTGTCTCTTGTATGTTGTGTGCTTCACAATAAAAACGCTTATTTTATTGCTGTCGCTGTTTCATACAGGGCCAATCGATTTAGACTTGACGCGTCCGCCTCGCTGGTTTTAAATGTGAAGTGCACGATTTTATGACGTAGATCGAGAACTCCGTCGAGGGCTACGAGACCATCGCCGAAATCGCTGCTGCCAACCTGCTGCTAGATGTAAGTGACAGCCGCGATTACAAGGCTTTGAAATCGAAGCTTGATGAGAGGGGGGGGGGGGGGCAGTAGCAAGAGGATTGCCTGGAAGTGCTCTTAAAACATACAGGAAATGAACGCAGAAACTTTTACGCGAACACCAAGAAATAATGACGACTCTCAACATAAGTGATTCATAAACACATGCTAGTTATGCGGTTGCGAGACGACGCAGTACGCCACGTGACTTCTTACTGCATCCAGCTACTCTCAACACTGTCAACGCCGCATCCTCCCCCGCTACGCATAAGCTGCACCCTTGCCCAGAGTTGCGCACACTCCTATTGGCATCACCAATAATTATCCTCCTTCCAGCTGTAATTGAAATTAACATACCTACGAGGGTATGCAAGTGGTGAACTTTCATCCCATGTGTGTTCGATTACATATGAGGGGAATACTGCGCATACCATTTCCTGACTACAAAACCGCGAAGACATCAAGTAATATACGCAGTGAGATTCTGGGAACTGAGGACCTAACGACGCGGCTAAACACTACAAAGTGGCGACGGTAAGCATGCGGTGGCCCTAAAGAAGGACTCGTATGTGTACAGATGACTTTTACACCCAAATGTGGCCGCTTGTCGCATTCAAGTTTGCCGCAAGTGGAGAGACACAGAACAAGTGCTTGGATGCACGTGAAAATTCCTTTCGAAAAATCGCCAAATGTTACCACCGCCCATACTGAGTCGCCGATGCCGAGGACGATGGCTGGGGACGTGGGCGCTTGAGTTAGGGATAAAGTGCAAAACAGCTCTCAAAAAGATCTTCCTTTTGGAGCCCGATAGTCACCACTCGATAGGAGCTCGTAATCAGCGCGGCATCGGCGCGTCCCTGCCTTAAAATACAGGACAATTACCTTTTAGAAAACACCTAAGCGTAGTAGGGTGTATATAAATAATTTAGCCGAGCGAAACTAGATGGTGAAAGCTGCAGAGTTTATGGTGTTATCCCTGGGTACATTGACAAACTGTCCCACTTTATCTGGGAGATATTCGCAATCATGAGCAGTTGAAAGCAATACTGCCTTCGCATTAAGAGATTCGTAAAATGGTGTACCGAGCTGTGACCTCGAGCTCTGACTCATTGTCCGCAAAATTTCAGCAATTTCTGACTTAGAAAATTACGTTGTGGATGCGGGAAAGCAAGGCTAGCGCTTTCAGGTGAGCAGACAGACACAGGCATTCAATTTCTAGGACTGGCCATTGTAATATTCTTCACAAGCCTTCACTGCGACTCCTGATCTAATTTTCTGGGATGCGCCAGAGAGATGTACTTCTTTCTACTTATTATGTACAGCCGTAATTTGTAAATTCTCCAAATCAACTTATGTTTTATAAATAACGTTGTCTTTGTTTTATAAATCTGGGAGTTAGCTTTTGCTTTAAAAAGCCGACCGGCCTTTCCAATTCCTTTCTTTGATGAGAGATTTTCATTACGACCCGCAGGTTTTCGTGGCAAGGGTCAATTCTAACAAAGGGAGACAACACAAGGACATCCGACTGCCGTTCCTGAAATCGAAGCCCTCCACCACTCAATTCTTTGTGGCTCTTGCGTCGGTGAGTGAAGGCTGCATTGTGGAACCCTCCAGAGACAGAGTTTCCCTTCACCTCCATTGTTCGCACGCATATGCTTCAGGACGATTATGTAAAAGATATATATATATATAATATAAAATCACCAAAAATTGAAGAAACAACAGGATTTAATTCACGACGTTTCGGCTGAAGGACCAACACTCGAAAAAGGCTGGTCATCCAGCCGAAACGCCGTGAAATAAATCCTGTTATGTTTCTTCAATTTTTGGTGATTTTATATTATATTGACCAAATCAGCTGCCAGAAATCACTTTTGGTATATATATATATATATATATATATATATATATATATATATATATATATATATATATATATATATATATATATATATATATATATATATATATATATATATATATATATATATATATACAGTATTGTGCGTTTTTATCGTGAAGACTTTCAAAAGTTTCCCCGCCTCAATCGCTGGCTCATTTGCGATGAAACTGCACACAGAGCTTGCGTATTATGGTAACTTTTGTATCGTAGGAAGTTTGACAACGGTACTTACTTAGTTGAGCCGTGCATGATGCGAAAACATAATCGTCTACGTAGAGATCGGCAACCAAAACCCGCACACGACGCTTTTTCGCTGAAGGGCGGCAGTGGCGCCATCTGTTTGCGGTAGCGCAAAGCGTCACGACAAGGCCGTCGAGGAGAGCGTTGCAAGGAGCGCGGGCCGTTTGAATATGCCGTTCCTGTCGTTTCGTCTGCTTCTACTGAAGCGCTTACAACATTTTCGACTAATTAAGCGGAAAAATATCAGAACAAACGATTTAACGAGGCTTTACCTTTTAAAGAATATTGTTTGCAATGCTCGCCTCGGCGGCCTTGTCGTCACGGTTTCGACTGCCCAAAACAGATGGCGCCACTGCCGCCCTTCAGCGAAAAAGCGTCGTCTGTGGGTTTTGGTTGCCGATTTCTACGTAGACGATTACGTTTTCGCATCATGCACGGCTCAACTAAGTAAGCACCGTTGTGAAACTTGATACGATACAAAAGTTACCATAATACGCATGCTCTGTGTGCAGTTTCACGGCAAATGAGCCAGCGGTTGAGGCGGGGAAATTTTTTAAAGTGTTCACGATAAAAACGCACAACTGTGCGTTTTATATATATTGTAAGGCTAAAGAAGAAGATGCGTCTGATGATTTGAAAAGACGAAGACAAGGTGACAGTGTTCTCGAGAGTTTTTGCCAGCGCTACGCTTGTGTGTCTTTTGCCGATCTGATCCCAGACTGCTGCCGTTGCCGTTCCCGTCGCCCCAGTACCTCGTAACAAACCCCCCGTTACATTTGGTGGAGGTGCTGGGTGTAAACATCGGCCCTGGAGCTCCGTAGTTGTGCTCTCCCGGCGCGCACGATGCCTGAGGACGTCCAACACCAGGCCGTACAAGTGGGCCAGGCTGTCATCTGTGCCGGCTCTCTTCGTCAACGGGACCCGACCATTTTCAGCGGGACTGACGAGAACGATGTGGAAGATTGGCTCACATCGTACGAGCGGGTGAGCGTATACAACAAATGGGACGATGTGACGAAGCTAAACAACGTCATCTTTTATCTCGCCGGTGTGGCTAACCTCTGGTATCGCAACCATGAGGCAGATATTCAAACCTGGTCCATTTTTAAGACTAAATTTGCAGACGTATTTGGTCGACCGGCTGTCAGGCAACTCCGAGCCGAACAGCGATTGCGTGAACGATCTCAGCAGGCTAGTGAAAGCTTCACTAGCTACATCGAAGATGTCGTCGACTTGTGCAAGCGGGTCAACGCTCGTATGTCGGAAGCCGACAAGATCCAACACATCTTGAAAGGCATCGATGACGACGCTTTTCAGATGCTTCTAGCGCGCGACTTGCGTACCGTTGCTGAAGTCGTCACGCTGTGTCAAAGCTTTGAGCAGTTGCGCAAGCAGCGGATTCTGACACGCCAGCGGCCACAGCAGGTTGAGTCGCTCGCTGGGCTCACGCCTGCTCCTGACCCCTCGCTGCTACAGCAGATTAAAGACTTCATGCGGGAAGAAGTGGCACGTCAACTTTCCTTTCTGCCGAGCGCTCACGACCGACCATCATATCTGACTCCAGCGCTCCGACATACAATTCAAGAGCAAGTTGCTGAGGCTCTTCCACCGGCTCATCCGTCACCACCTGTCACGGTTCCGCTGACATACGCTGACGTTGTCGCCAGACCACAACCTGTGGCGGCTCCGCTCACATATGCCGAAGCCGTCGCGAGACCGCCTCCTGTCGCGGCTCCAGTGACATATGCCGATGTCGTAGCAAGACCGCAGCCGTCAATCTATAGTGCGCCTCCGGCGCATTTGCGAGGGCCAGTGGCTTACCGACGACCTACTCCAAGGGTCAGCGATTCCTGGCGCACAACGGACAATCGGCCGATTTGCTTCTTTTGTGGTCTCCCAGGTCATGTAGCTCGGCATTGCCGCCGTCGTCTCCCGGACGCGGAAATTCCTCCCCAAGCTCCTGGGTACTGGCCCCCACCGAGTCAGTACTCTGTACCAGCTGCGCCGTTGCAAAGTCGTACTTCCTCGCCGGACCGTTCTACCCTCTCCAGCCGCCGGCCCTCTTCTCCACGACGCCGGTCTATTTCGCCTATGCGACGTCGCCCCACCGCTAACCAGGAGGAAAACTAGGCGCCGCAGTTCCTGAGGCGAGAACTGCGTCCACAACGAACTTCGAAAGGCCTCATCCGTCAGCCGCTAACCTCATTGAAATTTCCGTCGACGGCGTTTCTGTCATGGCGCTTGTCGACACTGGTGCTGCCGTTTCCGTCATGGACGCAAAGCTGTGTAGTTCTTTAAGAAAAGTAAGGACGCCAATTGCTGGACTCTCACTGCGCACCGCCAGCGCTCAGAACATCCAGCCGTCAGCAGCGTGTACCGCTTGCGTTGTAATCCAGGGGACCATTTATGCCGTCGAATTCGTCGTACTGCCCTGCTGTTCTCATGCTGTTATCCTGGGCTGGGATTTCCTATCGTGCCATGCTGCTATCATCGATTGTGCTCGAGCTGAAGTCGAGTTCTCTCACCTGCCCGAAGCTGTCTTGGACACTGCCCCTCCTGGTGCCTGTGTTAAGGCCCTAGTTGCCGAAGACATTGACCTGCCTCCCTGCTCTTCAGTCCTCGTCGTACCCCTCTCTTGCGGCCCTCTTCGCGACGACACTGTCCTCTTCACTCCGTCCCCTATCTTTCTGCACCGCAAGTGTCTGCCTCTGTCATACGCTGTACTGACTATATCCGCTGGCCTCTCCGTACTGTTCGTGTCTAACCCATTCTCGTTCCCCAACGCCTTGCGCCTAGGTGAATGTCTCGGCACGGTACAACCATTCGCGTCTCTGCTCATCCGCGAAGAGACGGACGACGCGCCGCACCTCTCCATAGCCGCACTCAGCCCACCTACTGCTGCGCCCGATCCCTCCTCAACCGAAGCATTCCTTCGCTCCATCGACGACAACCTTCCAGCGCCGCAAAGGGCACAGGTTCTCACTTTACTTAATCAGTTTCGCTCATCATTTGACTCACATCAACGTTCCTTGGGCCAAACTTCCACTGTCACCCATGCCATCGACACAGGTGACCACGCACCGCTGCGGCAACGTCCCTATCGTGTGTCTGTCGCCGAGCGCCAAGTTATTGAAGACCAAGTCGACAAGATGCTCCAGAGCGGCGTCATTCAGCCCTCAAGCAGCCCATGGGCGTCGCCTGTGGTGCTCGTCAAAAAGAAGGATGGCTCCATACGCTTCTGTGTAGATTACCGCCGCCTTAATAAGATTACGCGCAAAGATGTCTATCCCCTCCCGCGCATAGACGACGCTCTGGACTCTCTGCAAGGGGCCGAACTCTTTTCATCTCTTGATTTGCGTTCCGGGTACTGGCAAGTTCTTATGAAAGAAGCCGATCGCCCCAAAACCGCCTTTGTGACACCGGATGGCTTGTATGAATTTACGGTGATGCCCTTCGGGCTTTGTAACGCCCCCGCGACTTTTGAGAGGATGATGGACACCATTTTGCGCGGACTTAAGTGGAAGACATGCCTTTGCTACCTCGACGACATTGTGGTCTTTTCCCCGGACTTTGACACCCACCTCTCCCGTTTGAAGCACGTCTTGACCTGCCTCTCTGACGCCGGCCTGCAGCTGAACTTAAAAAAAATGCCGTTTTGCCGCTCGTCAATTAACCATCTTAGGTCATGTTGTCTCTAAGCAGGGCGTCAGTCCCGACCCAGCGAAACTTCGTGCTGTGGTTGACTTTCCCAAACCTACCTCCATCAAAGACCTGCGCAGCTTCCTGGGTTTGTGCTCATATTTCCGCCGGTTTATTCGCAACTTTGCGTCCATTGGTGCGCCTTTGACTCAACTGCTGTCTGGAAGTGCGGATTTATCACTGTGGTCTCCAGCGTGCGACGACGCATACACCACCTTGCGCCGTCTCCTCACGGCGCCGCCCATTCTGCGCCATTTCGACTCGGCCGCTCCTACCGAAGTTCACACGGACGCCAGCGGTGTTGGCCTCGGCGCTGTCCTCGCCCAACGAAAACCTGGCTTTGACGAATACGTCGTTGCTTATGCTAGCCGCACACTCACACCAGCAGAACGCATCTACTCCGTAACTGAAAAAGAGTGTTTGGCGATTGTATGGGCCCTCGCGAAGTTTCGACCGTACATTTATGGGCGCCCTTTTGACGTTGTGACCGACCACCATGCGCTCTGTTGGCTTTGCAACCTGAAAGACCCCTCCGGCCGCCTCGCTAGGTGGGCCCTTCGCTTGCAAGAATATGATATCCGCGTCGTGTATCGCACCGGCCGCAAGCATCAAGACGCCGATGCACTGTCACGCTGCCCCCTTCCAGCCGAGATCGCCAGCCTTTCCACCTCCGACGCTTCTCTGCCCTTGCTTCGCCTCAGCGACATGCCTTCAGCGCAACGCATGGATCCCTGGATCGCTTCCCTTCTCGACTTTCTCGCCAACCCGACGGCTGCTTCACCGTCACGTGCGCTCCGCCGCCAAGCTGCCCATTTTGCGATCCGTGACACCCTACTTTATCGCCGTAACTACAACTCCGAAGGTCGCAAGTGGCTGCTCGTTATTCCACGTCACTTACGCTCGGAGATATGCGCATACTTCCATGCTGCCCCCCACAGCGGTCACGCGGGCGTTTTCAAGACCTACACCCGCATACGGCTGCGCTACTACTGGCGCGGAATGTACACCTTTATCATGAAGTACGTGCGCGCATGCATTCCCTGACAACGTCGCAAGACACCTCCCCATCGTTCTGCTGCTGAGCTGCAGCCCTTACCATGCCCTCCACGCCCGTTCGACCGCGTTGGCATTGATTTATACGGTCCGCTTCCATACACTGCAGACGGCAACCGTTGGGCTATAGTAGCGGTGGATCACCTTACACGATATGCCGAAACTGCTGCCCTTCCGGCTGCCACAGCGACGGACGTCGCCTCCTTCATTTTGCACCGATTCATCCTTCGCCACGGTGCACCTCGTGAACTGCTCAGTGACCGAGGCCGCGTGTTCTTATCTGAGGTGGTGAAGGCGCTTCTCAAAGAGTGCAACACGATTCACCGAACTACCACCGCCGATCATCCGCAGACCAATGGCCTCACTGAGCGATTTAACCGCACACTCGGAGACATGCTCTCCAAGTACGTCGCTTCTGACCACACGAATTGGGATCTCGTCCTTCCGTACGTTACTTATGCGTACAATACCGCTACGCAGTCTACCACCGGATTCTCTCCTTTCTTCCTACTTTACGGCCGCCAACCCTCTGCTACTATCGACACTATCCTCCCTTACCGCCCTGATGAATCCGAATATCGGCCTGTTTCCGACGCCGCGCAACACGCCGAAGCCTGCCGCCAAATTGCCCGGTCACTCACCACTGACACCCAGCATCGCCAGCGCTCCCGCCTCGACCAAGACCAAACCCCACCGAACTACACTTCTGGTGCACTTGTGTGGCTCTGGATCCCTTCAGGAACTCCCGGTCTCTCCTCAAAATTTCTTGCGAAGTACCATGGTCCCTACCGTGTGCTGGAGCGCACCTCTCCGGTTAATTATATCGTGGAACCCCTCACGCCGTCTCCTGATCTCCGCCGCCGAGGACGGGAGACCGTTCATGTCCAGCGCCTCAAGCCCTACTACGACCCCGCCGTCTTGCCATCATCCTAAGTCGCCAGGATGGCTCCTCTTGTCCCCGGGGTGATTGTAAGGCTAAAGAAGAAGATGCGTCTGATGATTTGAAAAGACGAAGACGAGGTGACAGTGTTCTCGAGAGTTTTTGCCAGCGCTACGCTTGTGTGTCTTTTGCCGATCTGATCCCAGACTGCTGCCGTTGCCGTTCCCGTCGCCCCAGTACCTCGTAACAAACCCCCCGTTACAATATATATATATATATATATATATATATATATATATATATATATATATATATATATATATATATATATATATATATATATATATATAAATATATAAACTGTGCGTTTTTATATATATATATATATATATATATATATATATATATATATATATATATATATATAGCTTCATAAAAGTGGCGCTCCTTAGAGTAATTGGCGCTCAGTGGAAGACAACGGATATAGAACTATTTGAGCAGCTGCGCGTCGCGTTTTGACCCCAAACAAGGCCGGCTGTGGTGGCGCTTCCACAGAACATTGCCCTCCTCCAGGTCGATGCACTGTCGGCGAAAATAAAATCTTTCAGTGCTTATGGTAGAAGCAATCATTGAATTAGAAGCATGCAGGTGCCTTGTTTGGATTTCGCATGTCTCTCTAGCAGCCGGATTTTTCACTTTTTTTTTCACGCTCACAAATATCTTTTATTTATATGAGAGAAAAGGGCACCTGGGCGAAACGCTGCTTCCAGAGTAGTGACTAGGCCTGGAGCCCTTTATATGCCAACAGAAAGCATAGAGTACTCATCAAAATATTAAAGCATAGTGTGAAATTAGATAAGCCATGTAACTTCAATGCCCAATAGAGAGGAAACATGTATTTTTATCAATTAAATCAGAGTCGAAATGGCACAAAATGACAAGCAAAGCAGGACATCATTATCAGATATCATGAACGCAATGCAGCTAAGCAGTTCTAAACATTAAAGACCTGAGTACCAAATGAGACTCATGTTCCCTATGATATAATACGGATAGCAAGGTGAATTTTTCTGTTAAAACTGCGATGCATAGAGGATGGTAGAGGAGTATACAACACAATATTTAAGAGAAAAAAAAACTGTCTTTATCCTCCATGCGTTTGAGAGAATTCCTTATTAAGACATTCCTTTTACGGCCGGTATTTTCCCACCGCAATTCATTTGAATTTAGTGCGTTACGAATCAGGAATTTAATCGCACCCCTTCCATAATTAGTAGGAACGTGAGGTACTGTCAATTTCTTTTTTTTGGCGTTCATATCTGGATGGGCCCTTTTGTTTTAAGGGCGAAAGTTAGAGCAGCAATTTACTTATGGGGTAGGTAATGAATTTCATTAAAAGAAAGACGTATGCGTAATAGTCAAACAGTTTCTGTTTCACAATTAACGTTATTTGAATAAATAACGGTGGTTTATGCGCTATGTAATCTGCAAGGAAAATAATACAGATGGCCTTTATCTGTGTGAGGATAATGTGGTTAATACGTGCACGGGCTGCGGTTCCCCAGACGAAGTGGCAGCAGTTAAACCGAGAGTGAAATAATGCGTGGTATATAATTTTTTTAAAATTCCTACAGGCAGTATATCGCGATATCGAGAGATGACACGTAGTTTTCTATTAGTTACGAGTAAGATGTTGAATATGGTCAGACCACTTACGATGTTCGTCAAAGATGACACCAAGACTTCTGTGTTTGGAAACGACTTCATTGCTAATAGTGCCCAGAGTTAGCGACCAAGGTGTCGATACAGCGCGGTTTACTAGAGGGAAATTATTGGTTTAGATTCGGCGATGTTAACTTTCCAGGGCTTCACATTTAACCAGTGTAGCTCTTTTTCTAGAACGGCATCTCCTTTAACAAGTAATTCATTTGCAGATATGCCGGGAGTGAGTGAAAATTTTACTGGATCTTTTAATGGTTTCGCGGTTATGAAGTCTCCGTCGTCTTCTCTGGCGCCGGCGACTTGAGGCTTCTCGTCAGCAAGGGTTGGCCCTTATTCCAAGGCTCCACGGAGTCGTGCTGCATCATTAGCGTGCTGCACTAAGGCCGTTTGGGTCGTGAGCTCGCCGCTGGTGAGCCGACTCTCCCATTGCTCCGCACTCGGGTGTTCGTGTTGGTGGAATGCTTTGTTGCGTTCGCAATCCCACGTGATATGGTAAAGTGTAGGTGTGGCATCGCACCAAGGGCAGGTGGCTCTGTATTGTGTTGGGAACATCTTATTAAGTATGTGTAGGTTAGGAAAGGAGTTGGTCTGTAATCTGCGCCAGCCGGTCGCTTCCTCCTTTGTTAGGGCTTTGTGTGGTCACGGATATCTAATTCTAGCTCCCCTATGCAAATTCAAGTTCGCTGCGTATCCCCCCTCGCAAGTCTGTAGCATTTAACTGTCCGGAGCATTTGATTTGGAAGAAACAAATTAGCGTCACCGGCTTAAATTATAAGTTTCGCCCTATCTTTTATCTGCGCCAGGTGGTTAATATGTAAAATAAAGAAAAAAGACCCCATATCTTAACGTGAGGTACACCACACTTAATATAGTAAAAGGAGGAACACAGCGGTTATTGCTAACACACTCTTATGTTTATCAAAATATATCATAAGTTGCAATGCATATCCTTTGATTCCATACTTATGTAATTAGTTGTGTACAATGTTATGATTAGTGCAGCAAAATGCTTTGCGGAAATCAATAAATAGTACTCAGGTTAGTAGTTTTTCATCTATGTTTTGTAAAATGAGTTCTTTTTTCATCAGTAGCGTCGATTCAGTGCCTAGGACTAGTCGGAAACAAAATTGAGAATCATCTATGAGGGAGTGTTCACCTACTCTACTCTTTGTCTAGCAGGGGCAGGTGATTACAGTACAAAACCTGCCGAAATCCTTCGTAGCTGAATCCATGGTCGAAGGAGCGAATCCCGAAATCCAGGAATGAGAAATTAATCCGGAATCCTCTATTAAATGGCGTATATTATAAACCACATGCAGCTTCAGGACCATAAACCCAACTTTCCACCGAATTACACTGCTGGAAAACGCTTTTATATGCATTATACAATGTGTATTGCTGCTGCTGGCCTGTTACGAATTTTATTTATGATGGCGAATGCGTTGCCTTAGCTAAAAAAATTGTAAAGATCATCGGGATCGCTGAGTACATACTTATGGCCTTGCTTTTCCGTGGCAAGCTTTTGTTGCCTTTTCATGCTCGCATCTAACAACCACCAGCCCCTGAATGTCCCTCAAGCAATAATTTCTCTTCACATGAAAAACCCCATTTTTAAAAAGTTAGTGGAGGGGTTCCCGAAACACCTGCAACACTTGCGCAAGACACACTCTGGCATCACGAGAGAAACGATAACATGTACACAAAATATTCTTTCTCGACCTGATGCTCGATCAAAATAAACATATTCAGGAGGAGTTCCTTAGATTTTATATTTTTTTTTGTCGAGAATCCTTATTCCCGAAGAGCACGACGGGATTCAGTATGCTAGGGCAAGTGAGCACCTGTTCATTTTTCTCTGTTGAAATGTGTTCCTTTAATCGCTCAGTGATTCAGCGCCGAGATTTCGCTATGCAGGACTGATTTCATTTGAAGAGACTTTTATAAACTACCCATTCAGTGCATTTCACGAAAGTCTCACATGCTTTTTTTTACAGCTTGGTTCTTTGTCATTCTTGTCAATGCAAGTGCAGAGGCCGGATGACTGTTCAGGGGCTGAAAAAACTAGCTGCTCGCGAACTTCAGATTGTGGGCAATTTTTGGTACACAGGTGGGGTCTGTTTGTACGTTTTTATTTTTGTACACATGTAAGGTGAGGCGTGCGGTGGTGCCATCAATATACAATATGACCTAGGAATAGAAATTTGCGACCTGGCATGATGCTACTGTCGTGTTTTGGAGCTGACCATACGAAAAACAACAAAAAAATTTCGATTGTCACAACAGATTTTCTCCAGTGTTTTTGGCGATAAATTTCTACTAAAAATAAATTTCTTTAGCAACAACAAACATTTTTCTAGTTAATACTGAAAACGATACAGTAAACTACTAGGGAACTACGGACTTCAGACAAGTACTGCAGAATAAATCACATCACTGCAGAAAAATAGTACAAAACGGTCGTCACAACAAAACATTTTGTCCTAAATGTGACATGATTTTCTTGCTTCTTCGAACTGGTTTTCAGCGTCTGCTGAGCTTGTCAACCTCTACCCGTGCAGTGAAAAAAGTGGCAAAGATTTAGGCAGCGGCTAAAGCCCACGAGAACACATGAAACATGCTTCAAAGGAATTATTTGCAAAACATTTCCTCACTTGTGGTCGATTCTACAAACGGGGCGGTGCTTTAGTTAACGAATAAGGGAACATGTATTAATAATGAACAAGACGACTTTAAAGGAATACTCCGGAACATTTTCGAACATTTTCAGTTTTAAAATGCATCATATTCATTGGTCCTCCCTTTCTCGGTTCCGATTACTAGTCTTCGAAATAATGAAGAAATGAAGTAGATGAATGCACAAACCAGGATACCTGCTACAATATGTTACAAGACCTCTATTGGGAGCGCTGATTAGCCAAACTGGCGGCTTTTAATACAGATTAGATAATTACTTGTCTGAGCGATCAAAAACAAGTTCGAAAGTATTTTCCATGAGCGAGAGCGGAGCAGTTATTGACGGGCGGCCAGCTTGTGACACCACACACGAGAAGTTGCCAAAAGAAATCACTGCGATTCAGGCCACCAAAAAGTAGCTTAATCAAATCCCACCCGAGCTGTTAAATGCAGCACAGATGGTCGGAAGAGTCTGAAGGAGATACCGCGAATGTTTGTGTAAAATAAGTGGAGGCCAAAAAAAAAAACCCCTCAGAGATGCCCTTTGCGCCAAAGATGACTACAAAGCTACTTGCCCGACAGCGGGTCCTCCCAGCCTTATCCTGGTTTGTGGAGACAATCGTGATAACTGGTCACAACATACGCGAGCTGTGTTCGCTTGATGTCAGCCCCGAGATCTACAGATTAGCCTTACGTCTTCGTCGAACGAGCGATGTGGGGCCGGTCATTGATTTCGACGACGCCCGAAATGTGCGAATAGTAACCAGGCCGAAGTTTTATGCGGACACAGCTGATAATAATGCAACAGTTCGCATATGTTTCAGGAGGAATTTCATAAAGCATATCAGGATTAACTTTCTTCCTCATTATTTCGTTTTTCAGGAGCTCTGCGCGCGTACCAACGCAAGCACTGCTCAAACGCTTAACACCGACTACGGCGTGAAGACGGCGGAACAAAGGTTAGCGGACGATTTTCTCGCCTTTTCACGGGGCGGAAGCGAGCAGTGTTTCGGAATAGGACATGTGCACTCATCTTCCGTGAATGATTGCATTGCCAGCCTTAATGTTATGCCATGAAGCCCCAGGAAATCTTCAGGGGCGATCGATTTGATTTATTGTGAGGAAATGCGAACGCATATTGTGTTCGTAATCGCCCATCTTTTCCAATGCTCGTTATATCCCTGTTAAGCTTATATGCTTTTTATATTTATATTCTTATTCCATTTATATTCGCGATTGTTTCTTTCATTCATTTCTGCTGAGTCATTCCTAGTCACATGTCTCCCTGCTCTCCCTGCTCTCCCGGGGGAGGAGACGGTTGGCAGGCGGCAGGTGGAGAGGGTAAAATCCTTCTATACTCCACCTGCCACCTATTGTCTTCATGGCTCTCATGCTAGCGCATTAAGTAACTTTTCATTATCGTTTACGCATTCACAGTAAAGCCAGTAGTCGTGAACTCGGAGGATATATTTGACACAACTACGTAGCCCTTCTGTCGCTACGGGGTATTCCAGTCCTAGCAGCGCAGGCGAGAAATACGAAAGCGTAGTGCGTTCAAAGGTGGCAACGCGCTTTTCTGTGTTGTGTACACCGCGTTTGCGGAAACACGCTGCTATTCTAGAGCAGGCATGGCTGCCTGCGGCTGTCTTCGTGGTGCAGAAGTTGGGCACAATGCTGCACCTGTTTTTGAGTGCGAAAGAATGCTTCATAGATTCTTTAGTCTACGGTAGGAAGAACTTAAAAAAAACTGGCAGTGGCTTAGCTCGGCTATGCCAGGATATACGAAGCGAAAGCTAAGGCACAGCTTGGTTAGCCTTGGCTAATTTTGATAGCAAGTCCAGGTTAGTCTGGTTGTCTGGCTAGTTGTTGTCACGTTGTTCGTCACGCGGTTGGTCACGTGGTGCGGTGAGACCACGGTGGGAATGCGAGCATGGCGAAACTGCGAGTTCGTGGCCAATGTAGCTTTCACTGCAAAAGTGCAGCCGCATGCTTTACCCTGTGTTTAAGTCCAGGCGACGAGTTGGCTATGTAGTTTTGAGTGCTTCTCTTGGTCTAGTTTTGGGCATGTGCGAATGTGTGCATCCGCGAAATTACCTTCACTTGCCAAAATTAACGGGGATACCATGACCACGGGAAAAGCTGGCTCGCGGCGAGGCGGCTACGCCGCAGTCGTTATCACTCGTCAGCTGCGTTTATGACCTGCTTGACGGGAACCTGCGCCACCGCTGTCTTTTTATGGATCATAACGGAGAGCTTTGTCGCTACTGGCAGGATGGCGCATTGCTGTGCGCTACTGCCTCTCTCATTAACCTTCTAATTAGATTGGCGGCTGTACAGATTTGTGTAGAACCCCTCGGCTACTTTATTGCGCTTATTTATTATTTATGTAAAGGTGTCTATTCGAACCGCAGGTCGGTAGGCGTTAGTCGGAGGGCGGCACGACGGACACACTCACAGGCGTCACTCAAGAATCACAGCTGCACTTCGTCTACCCCTTCTCTGCGCTGCTTGAATTCCTGCCAGTCGGTTCCATTACAGTTACTTCCTCGCCAAAAAAGGAGCCATCCTGGCGGCTTACGGGGAGGAAAGCATGGGCGGATCATAATAAGGTTTGAGGCGCTCGACGTGCACAGTTTCGCGCCCCCGGCGACGGTGGTCCGCAGAGGCGGCGATTAACTCAACGATGTAATTCACGGTAGAAGTTTGTTGCACCACGCGGTAAGGTCCGTGATAGCGAGAAAGCAGTTTTGTGACGAGGCCGGGAGTGGAGGAAGGCACCCAGAGCCAAACAAGGGCGCCAGATGGGTATGACGCGGGAGGGTCCGAGGAATCCCGACGGTGCTCCTGATGCCATTGGAGCTGTGTAGTGAAAGAGCGGGCAAGTTGCCGGCACTCTTCGGCATACAGGTGAGCTTCGGAAAGTGATGTGGTCTCGGAAGGCTCAGGGCGATAAGGAAGGATGGTGTCCATGGTAGACGTAGGCTCCTGGCCATATAAGAGAAAAAAACTTCCTTCGTTGTCTGCGTAGCCGTATTATACGCGTACGTGACGATAGGGAGCACTTGGTCCCAATTGGAGTGGGCTGTGTCAACGTACATGGCGAGCATGTCACCGAGTGTGCGATTGAACCGCTCAGTCATGCCGTTTGTCTGGGGGTGGTAGGCGCTGGTGCAGCGATGAACGATTTGGCATTGCTTTAGCAGGGCCTCGACGGCGTCCGAGAGAAAAACACGGCCGCGGTCGCTTAGCAGTTCTTTAGGGGCGCCGTGACGAAGAACAAGACTGTGTAGAATGAAGCGAGCGACATCGTTTGCGGTAGCAGATTTGAGAGCCGACGTTTCGACGTAACGTGTTAGGTGGTCAACGGCCACAATGACCCAGCGATTGTTAGCTTGTGTAGTTCGAAGCGGGCCATAAAGATAAATGCCGACGCGGTCAAAGGGACGGCCAGCGCAAGGTAACGGCTGCAAAGGAGCGGCGGTGGGTTGAGGAGGTTTCTTGCGACTTTGGCAGGCGGTGCACGACCGAATGTACTGACGTATGTAGCGGTACATACCTCGCCAGTAATATCGCAGACGAAGGCGAGCATATGTGTTCAGTACACCGGCGTGGCCGCATTGTGGAGGGGCGTGGAAAGAGGCGCAGATGGCAGCACGGAGGTGTCGAGGGATCACCTACCGCCACTTCCGCCTGTCGGAGAGGTAGCTACGGCGGTATAGGAGGCCATCACGAACGGCGAAGTGGTGGGCTTGGCGGCGAAGGGTCCGGGACGAAGAATGCGGCGAGGAATTGTTCAGGAAGGTGAGCAGCGAGGTGATCCAAGGATCCTTCAGTTGTTCGGAGAGCATATCATGGACGTCGAACGGCGAGAAATCGTAAGCACAGACGAGGGCAGAGGCTGAATCGCAAAAGAGCGGTGAACGAGAAAGGGGCGTCGACGTCCGAGTGCTTCCGGCCAGAGCGATAAATGACGTTAATATCAAACTCCTGTAGACGTAAAGCCCAGCGGGCGAGTCGGCCGGAAAGATCTTTGAGGGAGGATAGCCAGCAGAGGGCACATGATGGTCTGTGACGACATAGAAGGGGCGGCCGTAAATGTAAGGGCAGAACTTGGCAATCGCCCAAATGATGGCAAGACATTCTTTTTCTGCGACAGAATAGTTCGATTCCGCCTCGGTGAGGGCGCGGCTGGCGTAAGCGACAACATATTCCGGATACCCAGGCTTTCGCTGGGAAAGAGCTGCGCCCAAGCCCACACCGCTCGCATCAGTGTGAATTTCTGTCGGACAGGCGGGATCAAAATGGCCAAGGATGGGGGGAGAGACCTGCAGGCGACGTAAAGTGCTGTACGCTGTATCGCAGGCCGGTGACCAAGACGAGAGGCTCGGGCTGCCGGCAAGAAGCTGCGTTAAAGGGGCAATGATACAGGCGAAATTGCGGATGAAGCGGCGAAAATAGGAGCATAATCCTATAAAACTGCGAAGTTCTTTTAAAGTGGTCGGTTTGGGGAAGTCAGCGACGGTGCGAAGTTTGGCAGGGTCAGGAAGAACGCCGTCCTTGGAGATGACATGGCCTAATATTGTCAGCTGCGCAGCACCGAAATAACATTACTTCAAGTTGAGCTGTAGCCCGGCATCAGTAAGGCACGTAAGTACGCGCTGGAGGCGTTGCAGATGGGAAGGAAAATCTTTGGAAAAAACGACCATGTCATCCATGTAACATAGACAAGTTTCCCGTTTGAGGCCGCTGAGAATATTATCCATCATTCTCTCGAATGTAGCTAGAGCATTGCAGAGGCCGAATGGCATCACATTGAATTTATACAAGCCATCTGGGGTGACGAAAGCGGTTTTCGGCCGGTCAGCGGCAGCCATCAGCACTTGCCAGTAGCCGGAGGGTAAGTCGAGAGATTAAAAATATTCCGCTCCCTGCAAGCGATCCAGTGCGTCGTCGATTCGGGGTAGAGGATAAACATCCTTGCGAGTGATCTTGTTTAGACGGCGGTAGTCCACACAGAACATGAATGACCCATGTTTTTTCGTCACTAAGGCAACAGGAGAGGCTCAAGTGCTGTGAGAGGGCTGTATAATGCCGCGCTGGAGCATGTCGTCAACATTGTCAAGGATGACGCGGCGCTCACTCGGCGAGACGCGGTACGGTCGCTGGCGCAAGGGGGTGTGCGTACCAGCGTCAATTGCGTGAGAGATGGCCAACGCGCGCCCCAAGGAGGGCTGGGAAAGGTCGAAAGAGTTCCGAAAGCGGTAGAGAAGTTCCAAGATCTGGTCACGGTAAGCGGACGGAAGGTCGGGAGCGATGGCACGATGAAAGACGTCAGAGGGAAGCGGATTGGGCGCAGTCGCACAACGGCCTAAGGCAGTAACTGGGGACAGGCACGGGTATCGGAGAACTCGGACGCAAGAGCAGGATCCAGTTCTTCAACAAAGGCTAGGCATTCGCCGGGAAAAACAGACGACGGGCAAGAAAATGGGTTGGTGACATAGATGGCGCAGTGGCCGTCGGAAATCGTGAGAACGGCGAATGGAATCAGAAGGCGCTGATGGCGGGTGGCGGCTGCGGTGGGTGTGAAAAGAACAGGGCTGCTGAGGGAAGAGTCAAGGAGGAGCGGGACGAGGGCAGAACAGAAGGGAGGTATGTCGGCGTAGGCGGCTACTAGAAGCTTAGCGGAGCGCTCAGGTACGTCACACTATGACACATTACACACGGGAGAGAGCTCAAGTTCAACACGGGCACAATTAATCACTGCGCGGTGGGTGGAGAGGAAATCGCAGCCGAGGATGACATCGTGAGAGCAGGCGCCGAGCACAACGAACTCGATTGTGTAGGCGGCGTCGTTAATAGAAACGCGGACCGTGCAGGCTGCGATGGGGTGGATGCGCTGAGATGTGGCCGTACGCAGTGAGAAGTCAGAAAGCGGCGTTGTCACCTTACGGAGCTTGCGACGAAGGGCATCACTCATTACTGACACGGGAGCACCCGTGTCGACGAGCGCGAGAACGGGGACTCCTTCAACAGACACCTCAATGACGTTAGCAGGAGGGAGCGGAGAACTTATCGAGTTCGCAAAACACGCAGTTCTTGCCTCCGGAACTGCGGCATTCAGTTTTCTTCTGGGAGGGGTCCGGGCAGCTGAGCATCGGAGAGATGGAATGTCGTCGAGGTGAAGGCGAGCGGCGAGTAGGATACTGGGAGCGAAGCGTAGATGAGCCAGAAGAGAGATTATGCAAGGGCGGCTCGGAATCGTAGCGGAACGTGCGCACGGCATCCCCAGAACGCGGAGATCGCTGACGGCAAAGACGCGCGACGTGGCCCGGGAGGCCGCAAGAGTAGCATTTGGTCGATTGTCGTCGGTACGCCATGGGTTCGTAGGGTGTCGGCGGGGTCGACGATACGGGGCTGGCGGCGGTGGCATGGACGGTGGCGGAGCATAAAAGGCCGGGCTGCTACGGTAGGCGGCAGAGGTGGGCGAGCGCCGTAAACTGGCGACTGCTTCAGCATAGGTGAACGGGGCTGCCACAGGGGGAGGTGAGGGAGCACACTTGGTGGAGGTGCTGGGTAGCAGAACTGCAGCAACCTGCTCTTGAATAGCACGGCGGATAGTGGGCGCGAGGGATGGCGCCAAGTCGGGCGGAGGGCAGACGGGGTCGGGAATGTGATGCAGCAGAGAAAGCTGGCGAGCGGCTTCTTCGCGGACGAAGTCTTTGACCTGCTGCATGAACAGGGACTGCTCAGAAGACGAGCCACCAAGGGCCAAGCCAGCGAGACCCTCTGCAGGCGCACCGAACTGCCGCGTAGTTGCACGTTGCTTTCTGAGTTCGTCGTAACTTTGGCACAGCAGGATGACGGTAGCGACGGAGCTGGGGTTCTTCGCCTGGGGCATCTGAAAGGCGTCATCGGCGATACCTTTAAAGATGTGGTTGACTTTATCAGCTTCGGTCATGGACGGGTTGACACGCTTGCACAAGTAAACGATATCTTTGATGTAACTGTAGTTAATGTCTCGGCAGGGAGCTAAGCTCGAGCTCGAAGGCGTTGCTCGGCGCGTAGTTTCCGGACAGCGGGGCGACCAAAAACGTCGGCGAAGCTCGTTTTAAAGGAGGACCAGGTGGGAAGATCGGCCTCATGGTTGTGAAACCAGAGGTTGGCAACGTCCGTTAGGTAGAAGAGGGCGTTTCTAAGTTTAACGGAATCGTCCCACCGATTGTAAGTGCTGACTCACTCGTAGGAGGCCAGCCAATCGTCGACGTCCCGGTCGTCGGTGCCACTAAATGGAGAAGGGTCACGCTGGCGCTGCACCCCGGAACAGAGGACGGTGGTAGGGATGGGCTGCGATGCTTTGCGCGGACCTTCTGGCATGGCTGCGGGAACGAGAAGCGTTCCGCTTCGAAGTTCCAGGATGAGGACCGGGACGGGAACCGAGGCACCTCCACCAAGTGTAAAGGTGTTTATTCGAACCGCAGGTCGGTAGGTGTTGGTCGGAGGGCGGCACGACGGACACATTCACAGGCATCACTCGAGAATCACAGCTGCCCTTCGTCTACCTCTTCTCTGCACCGCTTGAACTCCTGCCAGTCAGTCCCATTGCAGTTAGTTCATTATTTACATTGCACTTATTTATTAGCTTGATAGCTCTGCTGTTCTATCCTGTCTGTAGAGTTAGACGCCCTCATGTTTTGCCGTTTCTTAATCAGATCTTTCGTCACCTGAGATAGCTTGCCGATATCCTGTCGAACCATCCTACCGCCTACTGCTACTGCGCACTCCGTAATAATAGCTGTCATATTATTGTTCTTTGTATGAACATCATGATCGTCTTCCTCAGTTAAAGCCGAATATCTGTTCTGCAGTAATATCCTGAATTCCCGTACTTTCCCATATACCGATAAGTTGTTAATAGACTTCCTCTTCATCAGCTCCTTCCATTTCCTCTTCAAGTCTAAGCTAATTCGACACCTCATCATTCTGTGGTCGCTACAGCGCACCTTTCTGAGGACGGCCACATCCTGACGATGCCAGGCTGAGCGCATAGTATGAAGTCGATTTCATTTTTAGTCTCATCATTGGGGCGCTTCTAGGTCCACTTCCTGTTCTCTCGTTTGCTGAAGAAGATTGTTCATGATCCGTAAATTATTTCTATCTTCGAATCCTACTAATAACTCTCCCCTGCTATTCCAAGAACCTATCCCATAGTCGCCTACTACGTGGTTGCCAGCCTGCTTCTTGCCCACCTTCACATTAAAGTCGCCCATCAGTCCAGTGTACTGTGATTTTACTTTATTCACTGCCCATTCCACGTCTTCATAGAAGATTTCAATGGTCTGGTCATCATGGCTGGATGTAGGGGCGTAGGCCTGCACTACCTTCAGCGTGTACGTACCTCCTATTGAGCCGAATTACATTAGCTGCTACCCTCTCGGTAATACTATACAACTCCTCTAAGTTGCCAGCTATATTCTGATTAATGAGGAATCCCACACCTAGTTCTCGTCTATACGCTAATCCGCGATAGTACAGTATGTGCCCATCCTTTAGTACTGTATACGCCTCACCTGTCCTAACTTCACTAAGCCCTATGACATTCCATTTAATTCCCGCTAGTTCCTCGAACAGCACTGCTAGGCTAGCCTCACTAGATAATGTTCTTGCGTTAAACGTTGCCATGTTCAGATTCTTATGGCGGCCTGTCCGGAGCCAGAAATTCTTAGCACCCTCCTCTGCGTCACAGGTCTGGCCGCCGCCGTGGCCATTTGCTCCGCAGCCGCTGGGAACTGAGGGCCGAGGTTTAATTGATTTGTTCATAAAAGGTTGCGGCCAAGTACTACACCAGTGTGGCCAAATCCTGTTCTGGAAAGCCTTAGGAGCAATGGAAAGGAAAAAGCAGCTGGTGAGGATCAGGTAACAGCAGATCTGTTGAAGGACAGATGGGAGATCGTGCTAAAAAACTAGCCACTCTGTATACGCAATGCGTTAGCACCTCTACCGTAGAAGCTTGGAAGATTCGAAACATTATCTTAATTCATAAGAAAGGAGACGCCAAGGACTTGAAAATTTACTGACCGATCAGCTTACTATCCACACCTAGTTCTCTTCTATTCGCTGATCCGCGATTGCACAGTATGTCTCCGTCCTTTAGTACTGTATACGCCTCGCCTGTCCTCCTAACTTCACTAACCCCTGTGACATCCCATTTAATTCCCGCTAGTTCCTCGAACAGCACTCCTAGACCAGCCTCACTAGAGAATATTCTAGCGTTAAACGTTGCCAGGTTCAGGGCAATCTTAGACTTTAATAAACCAAATGATCAGGCCAGCTTTCGTAAAGGATATTCCACAATAGACCATATTCACACTATCCATCAGTTGATATAGAAATGCGCAGAATTTAGCCAACCTCTATATATAACCTTCATTGATACGAGAAAATATTCGACTCTGTGAAAACTTCAGCAGTCATACAGGCATTGCGTAATTAGTGTGCAGAAGAGCCTTATGTCAAAATACTGGTAGATATATATAGCAACTGCACAGCTACCATTGCCTTCCATAAAGTCCGCAATAAAATTCTAATAAGGAAGGGCGTCAGGCAAGGAGACAAGATCTCACCAATTCTTTTCACCACCTGTTTACAGGAGCTATTCTGAGGCCTGAATTGGGAACAGTTGGGAATAAGAGTAAATGGAGAATACCTAAATAATCTGCGATTCGCTGACGACATTGACTTGCTGAGTCACTCAGCAGGTGAAGTGAAAATTATGATCAATGAGTTAGATAGGCAGAGCAGAACTCTGGGTCTAAAATTTAACATGCAGAAAACCAAAATAATGTTCAACAGTCTAGCAAGGGAACAGCACTTCACAATTGGCAGCGAGGGGCTGAAAGTGGTAAAGGAATACGTCTACTTAGGGCAGGTAGTGACAGCTGATCCGGATCATGAGAGGGAAATAACTAGAAAGGTAAAGAACGGGGTGGAGGGCATATGGCAGGTTCTCTCAGATCATGAATCGCAGGTTACCAATATCCCTCAAGAGAAATATGTACAACAGCTGTATCTTACCGGTACTCATCTGCGGAGCAGAAACGTGGAGGCTAACAAAAGGGTTCAGCTTAAGTTAAGGACAGCGGAGCGCGGCACGGAAAGAAAAATGATAGGTGTAACGTTAAAAGATCGGAAGCGGGCAGAACGGGTAAGGGAACAAACGCAGGCTAATGACATCCTAGTCGAAATCAATAGGTAAAAATGGGCTTGGGCAGGGCATGTAATGCCAAGGCAAGATAACTGCTGGTTCTTAAAGGTAGCGAAGTGGATTCCAAGAGAAAGTAAGCGTCGCAGGGGGCTGCAGAAGGTTCGTTGAGCGGATGAGATTAAGAAGTTTGAAGGCAAAGAGTGGATGCAGCTGACAAAGGACAGGGTGAATTGGAGAGACATGGATGAGGCCTTTGCCCTGCAGTGGGTGTAGTCAGGCTGATGATGATGATGATGATGATGATGGAGTGAGAGCTTGACAGGCTGTAAGGACAGCCTGATTACTTTTTCTAATGATAGTATCTATGTGTATAGGGAGCACGTACCGACGTGGCCTCCATTTTGTTCTGTCTGAATCATTGCGAATGGCTACAGGTATATATAATCGGCTTATCGCCCCTTGCTCTGGCTTGCAATGCTGGAGCTGCGCGTTGAACCACAAAATGGTGCCCGTGATGCCACGTGAATACTTCCTATAAACCGGATTCATTCCGAAATATGGCGGATATCAGGAGGGCCCATGTGGAAAGCATGTAGCCTGGCAGACGCCCTACTTTTGCGAGTGTCAGCAATAAAAGTTAAAACAAGAGAGGCAGAAGCAACTGCCCCGCGAGCTGCTGGCGTCCCTAAAGGCTGTGCACAGAAGAGAGGAGCGATTGGAGGGGTATTATCCCGCGGCCCTCCTAATAGACGGTGGGGGAGGAGAGTTGAAGTTTTATACCATGCACTACGTGCTTCACAAAGGCATGAACTGGAGGCAGCTGGCCAATCTTGGAAAGTCCGCAACTCCTCAGTGCGGTAGATATAATCGAACTTTGAAGACAAATGTATGGACCCGCTTTTGCGGCCGTGACGGGATGCCATCTCCTGCGCGTTCGACCGCCATATTGTTGAGCGCGATGGCTGCCTGGACTTTCGCGCTGCGACTGTGACGTCACATCAGCAGCTTCATGCGTGAATGTGTGTTTTGCATGCGCTACTTGCTAAAGTGCATTACAATGTAAGGGGCGAGGAATATTGCTGTTTGACACTAAACGCAGCAAAGGTGCCTGCTCATTGTATGCTTTGCTCCCGCGGCGACGCGCAGGCTCAACATCCTCGCCAGTCACATGCAGAAGTTCACGGACCACTTCAAGTGCGGTCCGAAGAGTAGAATGCGGGTCAAGCGGGGCTACAGTAACTGCCTCTTCTGGAAGCCGACGAGCTACTCCTGAGAGGCCACCTCTCGGGTGCTGTGTGCACTCGACGCCGACGGCTTTCTTGCTAACTACAGCTGCCTTGTCGGTGCATGCCACCTACGGGCGGCCCTTCTCATGTGCCCTGAGTGTAGCCAGCGGCTTATGTGACTGCATGTTTGAGTGTTTCTTCCCACATATTTTCTGAACTTAATCCATTGTTTTAAAGCATCTTTTCTCAATCTTCGTGTATAGCGTTTACCTCAACATTTGTGAATATGACGACGATTGTACTTACCACTATATCCTCAGGACACTAGGACACTTGGTTGTGTGTTTAATTTGAGTCTAGAGTTTTTCCTTTACGTGCCGACTTTTTTTTCTGATGTTATTTTTTTCGCTTTTGACGGGGACGGTGCCTGGACCATGGCTCTGTGTAGGATTTATCAGAATTCGCTTTATACTTTTCGACTTGCTCAGCAGCGTGGTTGGCTTAGCGCTTTTATGTTTCTTGGCAAGTTTGTATTTTGAACCCGGCACAATAATAGTTGGAACTTCTGACCATTTTTTCTTCTTGTGCTCGTGTAAGGGTTGCGGGCTTTACGCGTAGCCGATCTATATGGATTTGCTGTTGCGTCTGTGAAAACAAGATTGTAAGCATAAGGACGCCTGTACCTTCTATCACTGGAGTGTGACAGCACCGCATTCCACGCGACAGACGCAGGTGAAGTGAGTAAAATCAGGCGACGAGCAGTCGCAGCACAACGGAAACGGTTCATGGCATGGCTCACACATGTGAAATTGACATTCACCGTAACTTAATACAGTCCATGAAAGCAAAGCGCCGGAGGACCATATTGAGAATCAGATCTCTATTCAAGGATACCCGTTTGCCTTATACTTCACTTTTTTCATTACTGCAGAAAAAGCCTAGTGAGATAATTATACGACTGTGTTCCTTTTTTTATGTTTAAGGCTTTGCGCAGGCGATTCGGTCCTTCATTTTCTGCAGTTTGCTGCTGACCCTCGTATGTTTGTAGCCTAATAATTTTTTGCTTTCAATGTGGCCACCAAGCGAAACTCATTGCGGAGGAAGGGCAAGTCTTTCCTGTAGCTCAATGTAACGTCCACAGTTGTGTGG
The DNA here is from genome assembly GCF_052857255.1 of Amblyomma americanum. Taxonomy (NCBI): domain Eukaryota; kingdom Metazoa; phylum Arthropoda; class Arachnida; order Ixodida; family Ixodidae; genus Amblyomma; species Amblyomma americanum. The sequence goes on from NC_135499.1 coordinate 116,474,585, forward strand.
GAATTTAATAGATTCATACACTTGCGAAATTGTGATATTCTCTGCACAGGTTCACGCAGTAACTTCACTGCTTCGTTAAGCAGTAGTGAAAGATTTATAACTACCGGTGGTGGTGTCCGCCCGTTAGGATACAGAGCACACAGAAGCTGTATTTATTAAGGACACGGCGCACTTCTAGAAAAGACACTGCGGGCAAAAGAAGAAAGAATAAATTCTGGAAGCTTTATTCTACACCACAGTAATTTTTTGATGGTCCGTTGGGTTCTTCGGAAGGGCTGATGCTCTTATAGGCATGGATGATTCGGCGATCATTAAGCAAGATTGCCAGATGCAGAAGGTCAAAGGAAAATTATATTGTCACCGAGAGTCGACAGAATAGGCAGAAGGGCACACGTGCCCCCCCCCCCCCCCCCTTAATACGGCATTGACCTGATGACGCAGGGAGAGGCAAAGAGGTGCAGAATCACGGGTGCCGGAACAGTCTGTGGCGCCAGACTTGGCCGAAGTCCTAGCGGGCATAGTAGGGCTTCATCCTGGCGACATGTACGATTTCAGATGCCGCCTGCCGCCTGGAGGAGCGAACATACTCTTGCGGGAGCACTTCGTAGTTTGCGTCACTAAGTTTCCGCAGTACCTACCAGGGGCCGAAGTGGCGGCACAGAAGTTTCTCGGAGTGACCCCACCCCGCAGGCGGATTGGGGTCCAAACCCAAAATTCATCATCAGGGTAGTAAAGCATCGACCGGTGATGACGTTTGTAGCGTTGAGCATCGCTTTCTTGCTGGTGTAAGGTACCGGCACCACACAGCGGCCTCGTTTGATCGCACGGGGCAGAGTCGAAGAAAGAAGGCATGGGAAGCGAGACAAGCGACTCGTGCGGACGAGAAGCTTCCCAGAGTTCCAGACCTGGGGCCTCTCCAAGCTTCCAGGGATTCGAGACGTGGGTCTCGCCAAGCTGCCTGGGATACCAGACCTGGGCCTAGCTAGAGTTGCGCGGGACACCAGAACTGGGCCGGCCGGCCGCCGACCCCAGCCGCTTCCGGCCTCCCAGAGCTTCCAAGGCCATCGCCCAATCGGGGCTCCCGACGACCCGCCATGGGGCGCTTCCACCTACCTCTGCGGGTTTCGTGACATGGATGCGACGGCTAGCCCGCACCGCGCTGTTGACTCTCGTTTTAGGCATCCTCGGTTGTTCGGCGAGCAAGCCCGCCGACCACTCTCGACACCACCTCTTCTGCTGCGCCATGGTCCGCACACTTAAGTGAACACTTTTCCTATTCCCCTCAGACATTTCTCCCTCGGCTTTTCCTGCGTGTTCATAATATTTATATATCCCCTTTATGAATTATAGCGTCTGTATGTTTTCTTTTCATGCGGCATCGTCATTACGAACCATCCCGCCGAGGCTGACACCCGGTGGAGAAACCAGTCATGCAGTCTTCCTTTACAGCTGGGTACGGGTTCGCTGTCTACTCGCTGGCGGGCGGCTTCGGTGTGCCGAACAAACTGTTAGCACCAGCGACGGAGAAACGTGTCACATCTGGCAGTTGCACTGCGTCGAGCATAGTCGTGGCTTCGCGACCGTGCTCCAAACGGAATGGCGTGGAGCGCGTTGTCTCAGTGTTAGTGTTATAAGAGCAGTGTTATAGGCGAACGTGACGTAAGGCAAGATCTAGTCTCAGTTTTTATGGTCAGCGTCGACCTACATAGGAAGCATGTTTGCAATGTTCTTATTGAGCCGCCCAGTGAGTCCATTTGTTTGAGTTTGGTAGGAAGTAGTTGGCAGCAGCGGCAGCTAGCCGGCACTTCGACTTATCGAGCGCATTTCTGCACTGCAGGTTGGATAGCGAATAGTGGTCATACCCAGCTAGCATCCACGTGACCCACTTGGCTGCGGCAGCTTTCCACTGGCGCTGACTCTACCGGAAGCTATCGGAAGCATCTTCGTCGACTTCCCGGGGACTAGCTTCATAAAAGGACTGCGCGTGACGGACGGACCACTTGGCAGCAGCGGCAGCTAGCCGGCACTTCGACTTATCGAGCGCATTTCTGCACTGCAGGTTGGATAGCGAATAGTGGTCATACCCAGCTAGCATCCACGTGACCCACTTGGCTGCGGCAGCTTTCCACTGGCGCTGACTCTACCGGAAGCTATCGGAAGCATCTTCGTCGACTTCCCGGGGACTAGCTTCATAAAAGGACTGCGCGTGACGGACGGACCACTTGGCAGCAGCGGCAGCTAGCCGGCACTTCGACTTATCGAGCGCATTTCTGCACTGCAGGTTGGTGCGAAGCTATCCTGTGGCTGGTAGCTTTGTTTTTTTGTTTTTGCTGTTGCTGTTGCCAACCTTGTGTTTCTTCTGCAGTGCTATTGAGCTTATTGAGCCTTTTGTTTGTACGGCTTGTGCATCTAACTCATAGCAAGTGGTAATGCCTAACCCATCGCAGTCTTCAGACCGGGACAACCGTTCCGACCTGCGCGAGCTTCGTGCAGAGATTAAAACGCTGAGAGACAGCGTACAATTCATGAGCGACGAGTTTGAGAGCATGAAGAAGCAACTGGCTGAGGCGCGGACAGAAACGGTTGCTCTAAGGAAGGAAAATGAAAGTTTACAATCTAAATGCCAGGAAAGTGACGCCGCACTCAAACGACTTGAAAGCAGAATGGTTCAGTGTGAGCAGTACTCTCGTAGGACCAACGTAGAAATCCGAGGCATCCAAGAGAAACAGGATGAGAATGTTTTTGACATGGTGACTTCGATAGGTGAAATTATAGGCGAGCCTATAAGTCCTGCCGACATCGAGGTGTGTCACCGTGTACCAACTAGAGAAGAGGGCAAAAGCAATGTACTGGTGCAGTTCAAAGGCAAACAAAAAAGAGATGCATTTCTTGAAAGGGCACGTCGAACTGTAATCAAGGATAGCCAGCTCGGAATCCAAAGTGAAACACAAAATGAAATGCGGATCTTCGTAAATGAACACCTCTGTCCTGCACTGAAACGCCTGTTGCACCTAGCTAGCACAAAAAAGACTGAACGCGGATGGCGTTTTGTGTGGGTGCGGAACGGCAAGGTCTATGCGCGAAAAGAAGAGGGGAGCGATGCCATACGGATTGCTTCTGATAGGGACCTATGTAAGATTGACTGAGCGTTTTTTTTTTCTTTTTCCCTAAGGCTTTACTCACCTGTTCATGTATAAAGAATACGCCTTACCCTGCGACATTTCACTTCACTGCGGTCAAACGAAGAATAGCATCTCTGCTATTCATATTAATGCACGGTCTCTGGCTTGTAAAGAAGATCAGGTCACTGTGTTCCTAAATAACTTCCATTTCAAATTTGACGTCATCATGTTCTCGGAAACCTGGTATCAAAATAGCAGCCCTGTACTGATCTTAGATGACTACACCCATTACAACCTCAACAGAACAGGCATGCGTGGAGGGGGTGTTGCACTATATGTTAAACGATGCATATCAACAGAGGTGTTAAGGGAATTTACACGTGCCACAGCTGATTACGAAAGCTTGTGTGTGATATGTGGCCTTGAAATGTTTCTTGTCATCTACCGCCCTCCATCTGGCAATCGCAACGAGTTCATAAATTTTCTAGAAGAAATACTTGAATATGCCTCGGTTCACCATTATCGGTTGCTACTTGGCGGTGACATGAATATTGACATGCTGACTGATAGTCAACATTCTTGTGAATTAGGAAACAAGTTTCTTGCTTCCGGGTTCCACAACGTCATAACGACGCCAACTCGTGTAACGTCGACAAGTCAGACACTTCTCGACCTTTTCGTTATTAATACAGACACACCTGTTCTAGCGGCTGGTACAATCAGTACTGACATCAGTGACCATTGTCCTATATATATAAGTTATTCTACCAATTTAGCCCGACAAAAACAGTGCTCAAACAGGCTAAAGTACAGATGCTTGTCAAGTGAGAACCTTGAAACATTTCGCAGACGAATAATCCATGCGGACTGGTCATCCAGTTTTTACAAGGTCTCCAGCAGTGACGCCTACGCTGACTTTTTGTCAATATTCCGTCAGCTGTATGAGTTGTCGTTTCCATATCAGAATGTTAAACTTAAGAAAAGAATAAGGAAACCTTGGCTAGGACCAGAACACATAAAAATGATAACTGAAAAAAACCTTCTTTTTCAAGCCTTCCTCAGGACAAAAGACCTAGCTAAACTTGAAATATTTAAGAAGTATCGCAACAGACTAAACGCGGAATTGCGAAGAGCAAAGAAATACTACTACAACCACCTTTTCAGTACTGCAAGAAAAGAGCGTCCGGACAAAGTTTGGAAAATATTCAACGAAGCCCTAAATAGAAAAATAGCACGAGAAAACACTTCTGAATTGACAATAGATGGTAAAAAATTATCCGGAATTCCTCTAGCCGAGTATTTCAATGAACACTTCGTCAACGTGGCAGAGCCAGCAGTCGTTAACTCGACTAGCGCTTTGCTTCACTACCAGTGTAAGGAGACGCTATTTCTTTACCCAACGGATGAAACAGAAATCTATCGCACATTTATAAATTTGAAAAACACCAATGCCAGCGATATTGACGGCTTTCAAATAAAGGCAGTGAAATACGTTATCGATATTATTGCGCCGCATCTAGTATACATATTCAATCTGGCTCTTACATCTGGATGTTTCCCGGATAGGATGAAAATCGCTAAAGTTTCAGTTCTTTTTAAGGGGGGCGATAAAAACGATGTTAACAACTATAGACCCGTCTCAGTGCTTCCTGTATTTTCTAAGGGTTTAGAGAAGATTATTCTTTTGCGCATGAACAGCTTTTTCGTTAAACATAACATGCTTTCAGATGCTCAACACGGCTTTCGGAAAGGCAGGTCAACGGAAACTGCACTATTAACTCAGAAGGAATTAATAATCTCTAATATTGATGAAAGCAGACTTACCCTCGGAATTTTCATTGACTACAGCAAAGCATTTGATCGCCTAAACCATGAAATATTACTAGACAAACTGTTCAGTTATGGTGTCCGAGGAGTTGGTTTCGCTTTACTTAAATCTTTTCTTTTGAATCGTCAGCAGCACGTCTCTATCGCTGAAAGTGACTCATCCCACAGATTACTAACTTCCGGCGTGCCACAAGGAAGTATTTTAGGGCCGTTTCTTTTCAACATCTATGTGAACGATATCGTGCAAAAGGAAAGCAATGCAATATACGTGCTCTACGCAGATGACACGAGCATCTTTTTCACTGGTAAAAATGTAGACGAACTATTAATAGAAGCCAAAAAAGAGCTTGCAATAATTTGGGATTGGTCAAGTAAGAACTGTTTAAAAATAAATGGCAATAAATCTAAGGCCATATTATTCATGGCCAGAGGGAAGCAAGCACAGATAGAAGAAAGGTTGGTTCTTGGAGGTGCACCCATAGAAATTGTTAAGAAACATAAAATTCTTGGCGTGACCTTTGCTGCTGACATGTCGTGGAATCATCACGTTCAATCATTATCAAGGACACTATCTACGTCAGTCGGCGCACTAGCACGGTGCCGTCATTTTCTTCCAGATAGAGCAAAACTTCAAATTTATCATGCACTGTTTTCCTCTCACATAAATTACTGTACACTGGTTTGGGCCACAACCACACAAACAAATATTCAAACACTGCTCCTTCTTCAAAAGAAAGCACTTCGTTGCATTGCAAATGTGTCCTATTTACATTCATCTGCACCATTGTTCACACGGTATAACATAATAAGCGTCGGGAAAATTTACGATTTCCGTCTACTGTACTCATACTTATTTTCCGATGAAAAGTTTAAGAGCCTCATTAAATTCCTTTCGCATTTGCAGAAACAGAAAAGTGATTGTCGCACCCGTGGATTTGAGACATGGCTGATACCACGCAGACGTACAAATTATATGCTACAGTCGCTCACGCACAAGTTGCCGTGCTTGCTTAACAAATTACTGTCTGCAAATTTTGACTTAAGCGCATGTAATAGAAAACAGACACGTGAAATTTTTTTCTCATCCCAGTTTTTGTGCAGCTAATCGTATTCAATGTATTTTCATTGCCTTCATGTTTTTCGTACTGTATACTTTCTTGTGCTGTGTTTTAATGTGTTTCGAATGTGTTCCGATGAGTCAATTTCTGTGAAAGTGTAACTGAACATGTGTTCAGAATTTTGTGTTGGCTATATGCTGCTGCCTTGTACGGGCATCAGGCACCCTCAAGCTGCCAATGGCAGCTTTTTTGCCTGATGACCCCCAACGAGTCGTTGGAAATAAAGTTTTGAATTGAATTGAATGGTGACATGCCACTGAGCCTCATAACTTGTTGAGTGATGGCTGATATAAATGCCGCGCCTGTATAAGTTAGAACGACCGCAGGGGCACCGTGGCGAAGGACAATGCTAAAGATGGAAAAGTTAGCAATTTCAGCAGTGGTGCCGCAAGGAAGGGCTTTCGTTTCACAATAACAGGTGAGGTAGTCGGTGGCAACTACAATGTACCTGTTGCCCGATGATGTCGGAAATAGGCTCAGCAAGTCAAAGCCGACATGGTGGAAAGGGATTCGAGGCACAACAATGAGCTTCATTTGTCCGGCCGGCTTGAGATGCGGTGTATTTTGGCGTTGGCACTCGCGGCAAGATTTAACATAGCGCTGGAGCCCTCTAGCAAGCCTGAACCAATAATCCTTCTGACATACCCGCGCCAAAGTACGAGGGATGCTGAGGTGGCCGGAAGACAACTTGTCGTGGCTTGCGTGCAGAACTTCGTCGCGAAGCACCGTTGGAACCACAAGCAGGCACAGAGTGTCCGTGGGGCCGTTGTTTCTCTTGTAGAAGATGCCACCCCGCAAGCAGAATGACGACTCAGATCGGCTCGGCTAGTCGGCAGAAGTCTCGCACAAAATGCTTATATTAGTTATCAGTGGGGCTCGGGAACGCAGCGTGCCGGCAGCTGTCTTGTCAGGGTCAGGGCTAACACCCTCAGCGCTCACGACGTGGCCAAGAAACTTCGGCGGTCGGAACGCTAAGTGGCATTTTCCTGTTTTGAGCGAAAGGCCGGCCAATTGTATGGCCTCCAGTGCAGCACACAAGCGCTTGGGATGCTCGCCATATGTGTCAGAATCGTTTAGACGAGATAGGACTGTCATTTGAGAGCAACTAGGACAGTGTTCATCTTTGAAATGAGACAATAGGGAAGCACAAGCCGAAGGGTAGCACGTTGGACTCGTGCAACCTGTCGGGAGTAACGAACGCTGTCTTCTCGTGGTCCCGTTCATCCACCTCAATTTGCCAGTACCCACTGCGGAGGCCAAGAGAGGTAAAGTAGCGGGCATGACGCAGCCTATCGAAGGAGTAGTTGATTCGCGGTAACGGGTAAACGTCTTTTGTGGTAATTTTGTTTAGTCTTCGATAGCCGACACAAAACCTGAGTGCCTCATCCTTCTTGGCGACCAGCACAACGGGCGAAGCCCATGGGCTTGTAGGCGGCTACATGACATCATCCCGGAGCATTTCGTCAACCCGTAGCCGTATCGTCTCACGTTCTTTCGCCGACATTCGATAGGGGTGCTGACGGATAGGCCATTCATTGTCATTAACTATGATGCGATGTTTCGTTATGGAAGTCTGCCTGACCTGTGGTCGCAAAGCAGTCATGAAAATAGTCAAGAATGGTTAGCAGGAGGCGCGGCTGATCAGTGTTAAAATCACGATTCAAGTCAGCTTTAACTTTCGACAAGGTTCCCCTGGAGGGGTATCCCAGGACATTCACAACCCGCAGTGAGCGGCGGTCTCGCTAAGTTCATCGAAATAGGCGATGGTTATATTTTTCGGCAAGTGGCGGTATTCGGCACTAAAGTTCGTGATTAGAAGCTGTGTTCGCTGGTTGTGCTGGGTAACGAGGCCCCGGGCGATGCAGACTTGTGGCTAAGCAGTAACGACAGGTTTGCTTCTGCGATGCCGTTGGACGCGCGGGGGTTGTCGCACTCCCCCGTAACAAACAAGCTGGCACGCGGTGGTGGATTGATGTGGTCGTCGGACACACGAAAACCGGCCTGCCTGTCTCAATGTCGTCGGCTGTGGTGCACGGGGCGGAGAATATCGTCCTGATTTCGCGGAGGTCAATGAAAGTACCATTTTCACGACGGAAATCGAGGCCAAGGATCAGGTACTTCGAGAACTGAGCCAGCCCAGCGAAGCAGCTAGTGAAGATCATACCGCGAATCTCCTAGTGGTGCAGACGCCGAGCGGCATAACCATATGGCCGCCAGCTGTCCGTATTTGTCTGCAGTTTTATGGCGTCAGCACATTTCTAAACAGAATTAACGGAGGAATCGGCGCCTGTATCTGTGAAGGCAGTCAGCGACGACAGGTATTTCAGCGGAAAATAGCTCACTTTCTGGAACATGTGATGTGGAAGGATCCGGAGTGGAGGGTCGCGGTGTTCATCGAAATGGGGCGTCGAGCAGAGGTTGCTCTGAGCGGCGGAAGGCGGTCGGTGCAGGGGATGGCTGGTCGGGTTGAAAGGTCAAGTCGGCGAGTGGAGGATGTTCAAACTGTGGAGCGACGGCGGCCCTACCCCCCAGAGGTCGCCGTCCTCAGTTTTCCCGGCAGGGACCAGAGGACTGCCGGAGGGAGTTGGGGAAGAGAACCGACGGGGCGGCGGTGATCTGGACTGGCGTTGTGGCGAGGGTGCAGGGTGGAGGCTGGCCATCAGGCACTGCTTGCTTTCGCGGGGTCGTTCAACATAACGTGGCCGGGGTGCACCTGGTGGAAACCCTCGCAGGCCCATCCGACGATACGGGCAGTGGCGCAGTACGCGGCCGGCTTCACGGCAGTGGAAGCACAGGGGCCGGTTCTTTGTTGTGCCCCACGCGCGTGCCTTTCTGACAGGTGGTCGTGGGTTAGAGAGGGCAGGTGAACTCGAGAAGCATTGATGCGGTGCAGGAGGAGCAGAACAGTGAAACGCCGTTGGGGCTGGCGCAGAACTTTGCAACGCTTCGCAGTACGTCATGACATACGGCGCAGGCGGCGGCTGGCCACAGGGCATTGGCTGCACCGCTCAACGAGGTACGTCACGAACGGCATCCAAGATGCTTCCGCCACACGCGTGTTGCTCGACAGAGCGAAGCTTCTGTAGCTCTTCGCGCACAATGCTCCAGACAAGCTCACGGAGGGCCTTACTCTCGGTGCCGGGCAATGTAGACGTTAATAGAGTTATATTCACTCGACGGCCGTAATGGGCAAACGTCCGCTGCAATGAGCGCTCCATGCTTGTCGCCTCCTTAGCAAAGTCAATCACAGTGCTAAGAGGGTCGCGCACAAGTCCTACGAAAAGCTGCTCTGACTCCGCGCATAAGGTGACGTAACTTTCTCGCACCAACCAGTAAGAAGCCCACACGATGAAAGTAATGGTTCATTTATTGGCTGCAGTGCTAGAGCACATGAAGCGTTGACCAAGAAAGAGCCGAACGGCGTGTGACATCGGCACGAGGGGGGAGCTTAATTCGGCTGCATTTCGGCGTCATCATCTTCGGCGGCTCGTGCCGCTCGTGCTGCGCAAGGCCGCTGCTGCTGATTCACCTTCTTTAGAAACAGCAGGATCTGGTCGGTTATAGAGCCGCGTCACGTCTTCTATGAATATGGCGACGCTTTCATTTGGCTGCTGCGTTCGGGACTGGAGGGCAAGTTCTGTTCGCTCCTTCAGTTCTTTCCTGCCGAAGGTGTCGAGCACCTGTTTCCGGAAATCTCGTCAGGTAGCGATAACGGATTCTTTGTTTTTAAACCACGTCTTGGCAGCATCTTCGAGGGCCAAGTAGACATCACGTATCTTGCGGTCCTCGTCCCAATGGTTAAACGCAGTGACCCGGTCGTAGCCGGCCTACCATTCCTCCACGTCTTCAAACATGTCGCAATGATACGACGCTGCAGTGCGAGGCGCATGTTGAAGCAGCGGTGGGGAATTGACGGCATTTTGGATGGTCTGGCTTGCCGCAGGGGACATCATTGCTCGGGGTGGTGTCTCCAGGAGGTGGTAACTGAGGATCTGAGGCTCGCAAGCGGCGGCTTGCCTAGTGGACAGCTGTCGTGTTCACGGCGTATAGCTGGGCGTCGGAGGCTCCCGGGAGCTCTTCGTACATGAGGAAAACACCCAGCACCTCCACCATAATGTCACCGTGAGCCGGCAGAAATGGCAGGACGGCGCACCAGGACTAGCAGAGCAGGCGCACTCAGCCAACCCATGCTCCAGCCGGGGAAGACGACGAAGACCAGCGGGTGGTATCGCAGCGCATGGCGGCACCAGTAAATGGACCATATTGTGGCTATATTTACATGATTATACCTGGGCAAACTGAGTTACAGATGCAAAGCCACTCCGGAAACCTGAGAAAGCTGTAACCTAATGGGGGATTCTCACGCAGAAAACTCTACATGATCTTATTTATCGACCAAAAGTTAAAGCCTACGTACTCGTAGAAGTACGTGCCAAGCATGGAGTCCTCATCCAGACTGCGGTCCAGTGCTTTTTCTTTCATGTTTATACGTTTCGCAAACAAAGAAGTCAGGGCGGTCATGTGCCAAGGTCCGCCGTAGATTTTGATTAACCAATGAAGTTTTAATATAAGGTAGCTACAGCCTCTGTAAGTAGGGCAGAAACTCAAACTCAGGGCTTGAAAGAAACATCAAGAAAACATTCCACTCATCCACTCCAAGAGGGACTCTTGTCAGCGTTGTCGGCGTCGGTGTTGTGAGTGAAAAATCATGAGCATGAATTGGCCCGTGGTGCCCAGAGAGCAACCTTGGAGGCAGGTCGGCCACCTAGGTCACGTGACCTTGCGGCGTCATTAAAACCTGCCCATCTGATAGTGAGCAAACTGCCCACCGTGGCAAGTGGCAGGTAAAATGATGATTGGTCACCCGAGAAGAGAAACCTGTGTCGCACAAGGGCCACCGCCGCTGGGAACACCTGTCATCGCGGGGCAGTGGCGACTCGATTAACCGCTGTACCACTACACCAGGAGGGGTATCAGGAATTCCAGGTATCTGTGGATGCAAATTAGAGAATTAACTTCTGCATATACCGGAATTAACCCATTACGCGGAGCTTAACTGTCCCCTCAAATTGTACTAAGCCTTTTTTCCTTACCGGTTACATTGGCCCTGAAAAATATGCACCCGGAACTGGCGAGCCGCAAGTGTTGCTCTCCGAAGCAAAGAACTGCTTTCTAAAACACAAAACAGACAAAGAACTACTCTCTGAGCTTTGCACGACGAGCGTCAGTGCACTGATTAATCTTTGGTGGGCGAACGATGTGGCTCCAAGATTAAAGTGTTAAGTGCGACCTCAATACCAGCTTGCCGATGTCCCAGAGGAAAGTATATAATTCTTGCATCGTGCCAATGCTCACCTGTGGCGCACAATCTTGGAAGCTATCGAAAGGGCTTGAAATTGAACTGATGACCGCACAGACAACTGCGGAAAGGAAAACAATAGTTGCAATAGTTGCAACGTTGACACAAGAAGAGAAAAGAACGGGTCAGGGAACAGACGTTCGTAATTATATACTGGTTGTAATCAAGAAGAAATGAGCACGGGCAGGGCATGTAATGTGAATGCAAGGTAGCCGATGATGTTTAGAACAAAGAAGCGAATTTTGAGAAAACGCAAGCTTATCAAGGTGCGGAAGACTTAGAGGATAGAATGTCTGCGTTCATGAGATGGCTGCATGTGGCGCACGAGAGCACTAATTGGGAGGGGCTTTTTCCAGCACCGGACATAGTTAACCTGTGCGAGTCAGGTAAAATGAATGGTGAACTAATAGTAAATAATAAAGCAATCTCAATTTTCGCGAATCTGAAAAAAAAAGCCGTTCATATGATGCTCATGTCATTCAGATTAGATTTGTGAAGCTTGTGATGGTTATTTACTCCCTGTTTTGAGTGATATCGATATAACTTGTGCTTTCTGGACGGCGGTTTCCCACCCTGCATCCAAGCAGCTAAAATTACTGCTCTATTCAGATAGCGTGACTAGAAATGTTTATCACTTTACAGGCCACTCTCTAGAAGGATAGGTTCCGGTCATACCCATCCCCACCGCTGGCGTTGCACCGGAACAGTCTAGTAGCCGAAACTATGCCGGCCCGTATACAGTGACCCCCTCCGCTACCTGTTACAGGCCGGTGCAGTTTAGGCTACTAGGCTTACTGCGGCGGCTGCGTTTCGATGGAGGCGAAACGCTAAGGCGCCTGTGTGCTGTGCGATGTCAGTGCACGTTAAAGATCCCCAGGTGGTCGAAATTATTCCTGAGCCCTCCACATCGATCTACACATGGGGTTTGAGAGACGCCGTAGTGGAGTGCTGCGAATTGAGGTTGTTTGGTGGGTTTTAACGTTCACAGTACAATGGCGTTTTTACATTACACTTACAAGGAAAATCCAACCACCGCGGTCGGGATCCAACACGCGACCTTGGCGTCAGCAACCGGATGCAAAAGCCTTCGCCACTGCGGCGGATGATGGTACCCAGGGGCGGCCGGCGAACAGTCGTTAGGTTTTTAACGCGATAGCGATAAAGGCGCCGTTACGCAGAAAATCTGGCGTCGGCGTTGCGAGCGATTAATAGGGTGGCCCATGCAGCCACTCCCGGAGCAGCAACCTAGGTGGGCACCATTGGTCACGTGGCCTTGTGTAGTCATCACAACCTACCCAACGGATTGTGAACAAACAAAGCGCCGTTGTAGGTGGCAGTTATATTAATGGCTAATCGCGAGAGGTTGCTGTGCAATAGCTGCTTGGGTCTCACAAGGTCCACCGGTGCCAGCACCTGCTATCGCAGGACAGTGGCGCATCCTTTATTCGCTGTAACATTGCCCAAATAATGCTATGAGGACTACCACGGACATATTAATGTAAAGTTTATAATTACCAATGGCATATATAGCTCATTAACGCTATTGTGCCATATTCCTTAGGAAGGAGCTTACTGTCTCTTGGAATTTTTTATCCATATTCAGTTCGAAGAAAGCATGTGCAGTGACATCATATATTCATAGCTCGGCTGCTGTTCGGCCAGTGCGGCCAAATCACGACAAAACCGCAGCTTTCGCCTAATCGTTTAAACATCCGCCTCGCTTGCGGGAGGTTCGAGGTTCGATCCCCAGTACTGCCGGTTACCCACGCATGACAGAATGCGCACAAGCTTACCCCTGGCCTGGGGCTCGGCAACTCTCGGGTGAGATGCTTGAAAAACTTCTCTATTAACCCCCTCCGCCCCTCCCCCCCCCCCCCCCTTCGTGCCTGTGGATGAAAAATATATGTGCCATGGTGCTCTTAGTCCAAAGGTGCCCTTGCGATGTTGAAAATTTGTCATCATCAGCAAATCATCCGTGCTCATAACATGTAAACTACACGGCCGATGATCCCAAATTAAAACGACTGTGTCGGGACCCTCGGTAGGGCGTTCAACACCGGGGTGCCAGGAATTGCATTTAATAGGGCGGCATTGATGCTGTCAAATAACATCCAGTAACTTTGTTACACAGGATGAGGGGAAAAGAAGAACTCTGACACATTGAGGAAACGATATTGCACAATATGAGCTTTAGTTAACGATCGCGGCGTCAGAGAAAGCGCTGGCGAACAGCACTTGTGGTTGTCTTCGTCTTTTTCCCTAGTTTTTTGAGTGCAGGGAAGCATGAAACTGAATGAAAGATTTGTCCAAAGTTAGGTCTTTTGTATCGTTTCTTTCAGAGGAATCTTCGGCGAGCACTTTGAGGCATAGCAAGTGAAAGCGGGTAACAGCGCGGCCTGAGACACTTTTTGTAGTGTTGCGTCATTCACTGTCCATGCGCCGCTTCGGGGCGTTAAATCCCACGTGCCTTCCTAGTTGCAGCATTTCTGTTTTTGTTTCTTTGGTGTTGTTTTTTTTTATTATTCCAGAAAAACACCTGCACGCACCATACTGCACCAGCGGGCGTCAGGTGGCATGGCTAGAGGTGGTTACTCTAACTAGAGCCTCTTTTGTCTGCTCATATCTACCATCTGAGTGGCTTTACTGGCTCTTATTGGTTGGTGAGTAGCTGCAACTGTTGCAACGTAACCTGCGGGAAAAGTCAAAGCACCAGCTGCAGCAAAAATAAAATGCATCGATAATACTTGCTGCATTTCCATTTGGCTCAAAAGTTTAATTTCAAATTCGAGCACTTTCAGCATTTCAGATTCATGTATGGTTCATACGCAGCCGCAGATAACAACGCTAATTTACATTTCCTTTTGATAAACAATTAAGGCAATAAAGTTCGGAAGAAGACCTAAAATAACTGCAAATTGGAGCAAGGAACAGCGCGCGTCTCTTAGAAGTGTGTGGATAAAGAGACCGGTGTTATTGAGAGTTACGAAGCATCTGCACACTTCCGCTGCTGAAGAATTCATAAATTTAACGATACTGAAAGACTCACGATACCTATAGAACGCTCTGAATATAGGTGATATGCATTGAGAGTAGGTATCGCATTGAAGGTATTTTAGTTTACAAAGGGATAAACGTGTTTGTGTGCTTATCATTTCTGCGGAATGCAGCACACCGCATGTTAATATTTACTGCTTATGCTTTAATAGTTGGCTCATTAAGGCATAAAATGAAATGAAAACATCTTACAGAAACAAGAATTTTATAGACTGCATTTCATTATATGCATTTTCGCTCATTAGAGCACAGGACAAGAACGCTGCTCAATGTCAAGAGAGATAACGTAACAACAGCAACTACTACAACAAAAAGTACTGTTGTAAGCGCTTCGCGAAAGCAGGGAAGGCGTGAAATTTTTTCACGCATGTTAAGGTCACTCACGCGTCCCAGGTGTGCTCAAGGGGTTGCGCTTCAAGGGAACGCACTGCTACCCTGTCTGTCGCCGTTCACGCAATAGTACATTAGGAGAAGAAACTTTTGAAACGTGAAAATTAAAAGAGGAGTTACGGAAGCATGAAAGCACATTTTCCTCTTTTTGCGTTGTTTTGTTAGCGACCCCTGCCGCATTTCTCCGCTGAGCAGTATAAAAGCTTGCTGACGGAGTCGAGAGGGCACCAGAAGACGTTTGTCTCCGCCTCATCCTCACTACGTGCAACTGCACTTCCGTCGGGCGCACTTGTGAAGACAGAAAACAGCCGGAATGTTTCCGAAGGTGAGACAGTACTACATCACAGATTCCTTCTGAGAAGAAAGTTACTTTGAAGGGTGGTTGTTCGGGCTAGTGGGCTATTCACATGAGGTTTCGTAGCTCAAAAAGCATGGACTGGACCGAGCACAAGCGCTTGTGTTCAGTGTTGTCCCTGCATTTCTCACTATTGAATTCATGAGAACCGTACATATAATGAAAACATTCCTTACTACGAAACCCAGCTTCTACAAAACTGGCAGCCATTTTTCTAAGGAATCATGGCTTCTGTTGATATTATGCGAAACTGGGACAGTCTGTACCGATCCATAGGTAATCGGACCCGTTGAAAAGAAGACAGGCGCTGCTGAATGACAGGAAGCATTACGAGTGGTTAGTTAGACG
Source organism: Amblyomma americanum (assembly GCF_052857255.1). Classification (NCBI taxonomy): domain Eukaryota; kingdom Metazoa; phylum Arthropoda; class Arachnida; order Ixodida; family Ixodidae; genus Amblyomma; species Amblyomma americanum. The sequence continues at coordinate 116,490,158 of NC_135499.1, forward strand.
AGCTCTAACGAAGAACGAACGTTGTATTGCATTCCTTGCCGTTCTAAAATTTCTTCAAACGCTTTTAAGGGCTACTAAAAGACTCCAGTATTCTCATTCGTATCTCTCTAGTGCTTAACGGGTGTTTTTGAATCAGGATTGTTGACCATTGTTCCGCTGGGAATTAGGCCGGATATTTAAGGAAACACTTTTGAAAATTAAAAAAAAAGCGAGTTCGATGTAGAAGGAAAATCTCTTCAGGAGTAGACTATCAGCCGAGGCGGACGTCAGGTGTGGAAAAATAATTTAATTGTGTACCTAATTAATTACATTCGAATGAGACCGTAATAATTAGTGGAGATGATGTCTAGTAACAATAGGGATTTCGTAGCCAAGGACAAGATGATGTCTTAGTAGTATCTGAAACGAAGAAAAAGCCTTTCCCTGAAGCTCTGCAGCTATAGGTAATCCGGCGCTTTTATTCCGCGAAAAACTGAATGTGAGCATTAAGCAGATGACATGCTCGGTGCTAATGCTGCATCCGCTGATGCCGTGTTGCAATGACCATAGCGCGAAATAAAAGCTGCCGGCACACTTTTTCAATGGCATGCATTTTTTTTTGCAGCGTAGTTTAAAGAAAAACATACAAAAACGCCCGCGCAGTTAGCTACTCTTTTCCGCGCATCAAGCGGGGAACCATAAGAAGGTGGATGATGTAGTACAAACGCCGTCCGCAGATTCAATTGGGCGCTGTGGGCGCTGAATACGTTCTCAAGGAAACTTGCATTTGCAGCGAGCTGCATGCGCGCTTTATGCGCTTAGCTTTGCTGTAATCCGTGAATAAATTCCCCAAATTCTTTTCGCTGCAGAGCTTTATGGAATTAGTTTTCTCACGTTTCAAAAAGTGATATGGCCTTGCCGTCTATATGGCATCAACCCCTGATCACCAGACTGCTTTAAATTCGAATGTGATAATGAATTTCAGTTACTTAAGTACATAATTAGGACGATTTTTATAGTGACTGACGTTTACCGCGGATGGCATTTTGTTCCTGAAAAGATTTTCTTTCTGCTTTGAACTGACCATTTGTCGAAAGTTTTGACTGCTCACTTAACACGCGCTTTATTGGCACCAATGGCCTGGTTATTTTGCACGAGAAAAGAGAGAAGCGCCATAATCGCCTATTCCTGAACAAGGACGAAAGAAGACGTCGGGAATACTGTCTACGGTCAGACCGGTCCGCCTATTCTTGACAGAAATCTCAACAGACGAGAGAAAAACATGAAAACGAATTACACGCTAGTAGTAATTGTGACCACCTTTAAGCTAAGTCTGAAATAATCAGACAGGAGATAGCTAACACATAATGTCGGAGAAAAAAAAAATAAAGCACGTTAGTAAAATTTGATGAATCCAGGACGATATGCCGAAAATTCAGTTATGGATGAACGCATACCTGTGATAAAATTTGAAAGCTTTGGCGGCGATTACGACGTCAGTGGTTGATATCGAGACGCTTCATCTGCATAAAGGGGTGCGCATTGCGCAGACGAAAATTTTAACCAGGTAATAACATTGTTCGGTTCGTGCATAAAATCTACTACTCTGCTGCAAGTGTATGTTGAATGGCAAATTCAATCTATATCTTACAATTAGGGAAATTATTCAATTTCACAGGGTTCCGCCACCACTAAGGTTTCTTGGTACTACAGTCCCGAGCAAAGAGACTCTTAATGCTTAATTGGCGCAATCTTCTGCAGACGCAACTCCTGCTGGTCTTCCTGGCGGCGAAAGCTTATGGGCTGCATCACCACACCACAGCAGCCGGGTACCCTGGTCCTGGCTTCGGCGGCTATGCTGCTCCGGTAGCGGCCAATGCTTACCGGGGATACGCGGACAGTGCCTCTGTGGGTATCATTAACAACATCACATTAGCAGCTTAACTATGCCCGCTGCAAGACAAAGCACTCTCGCATATCTCTACAATTAACGCTCTCCTGTGCCAGCTTCGGCTTCTTCTCATAGCTTTAATCCCTAATATCATCCGCCCACCTGTCTCTTTCCGCTTTCTGCGGCACTTGTTTTCGCTTGGAACGCTATCCGTTACAGTTAAAGACCGTCGGTTATCTTGCCTTCGTATTACATGCGATGTCCATGATATTTTTCTTGACTTTGCCAACGAACTCACTAACTTTGTTGACTGTCCCAGTCTGCTCTCTTCCTGTCTTTTAAAGTCACACTTGATATCTGCGTACCGAGGGCTAACTAGCCTCGCTGTCCTCCAATAATGTTCATCTATTTTCATTAACGTCTATGTATCTTAGCATCAATAATATATAGCTGTAACTGCCATTGGTAAGAATTATTATTTGCACGCCCTTATGAGAAAAATTGTTTGAATAAGAGGTATCACCCAAATGAACAAATGAATCCCAATGACTACACGTCATTACTTCACACTTAATGCCAGAAAGTCTAGTGCGACGTGCGGAAAAGAAGAGCAGACGAAACCGGTCCTTTGTTCTTTAAAGCTCTATTCCATCCAATCCCCGGGGCACTAAATGGCACTTCTTACCTTCTATTTTCAGCCACCTCAGCCGTACAGCTTCGGCTATGACAACGTGGACGAGTACGGCAACCGCCAGTTCCGCAGTGAGCAGGGAGACTCAAGCAACGCCAAGACCGGATCGTACGGCTACAGGGACGCGTACGGCCTCTACCGCCGGGTGAACTACGTTGCTGACGCCAATGGCTTCCGGGCCACGGTGAACACAAACGAGCCAGGGACAGCACCTGGTGCCAGCGCCGACGCAGTCTTCAACGCCGCGCCGGTCGTCCCACCGGTTCCCGGAGGTGCTGGAGTCTCAAGGACCGGGTTTGCTCCCAATGCTTATGGCGCTAGGGGTTTGGGCAGCGGCTACAACAATGCATTCAACGGGAACACTGGATACGGATATAGGCCGTACGGCGGCGCTGCAGCTGGCTACGGCCGCGTTCCTTACGCAGGGTACGGCTACGCTCCAGGAGGCGGTGCTCTTGGTGGCTACGGGTACGGAGGGTACTCTCCATATGGCTATCGTGGTGCAGGATATCCAGCGGGCCGGTATGGCCCAGTAGCATATGGGGGACCCAACGGGTGGGCTGCTGGTCATCATAGTTACCGGCGGCGCTAATGTGCTTCCGTTGAAAACTGCATGCCTGCTGAGCAAATATAGGGAGGAGAACTGTGCCCGAACCATGGAAACACTTAAGGCCTTGTTCATGAATGCGAGCTGCAAAAAATAAAAAGAAATGAATCTACTTGTGACTTCCTTTGAGCCTTTTTCTCATTTTATATTTGAAGCCATAATAACCCAACTGGTTACGCGGAACGTTGAAAAAAAACATTGCCCATGTGCAAGCCAAACTTCGCATTTTGTTTTCTTAACTGCCACTTTCAAAGGATGGAAACCACTGAACATTCTGAGCCAGTTTCGAAGGCTTCAACTAGTTTGGTTTGGTTTATAGGGTTTAACGTCCGAAAGCGACTCAGGCTATAAGGGACGCCGTAGTGAAGGGCTCCGCAAAATTGCGACCACCTGGGGTTCTTTAACGTGCACTGACATCGCACAGTGCACGGGCCTTTAGAATTTCGCCTCCATTGAAATTCGACCGCCGCGGCCGGGACCGAACCCGCGTCTTTCGGGCTAGCAGCCGAGCGCCGTAACCACTCAGCCACCGCGGCGGCTGCTCAACTAGTTTGAGCAAATACAATAGTGTTGTGAAGATTCGTTTATGAATAATATCCTGTTATGTAATCGAACTACAAAGAGCCTTGAGGGCAAGAACCAGTTATAGACTCCTATCGAGCAAAGGTGATGCAAGATTCTTCAGGACTTAATGGATTGAAAGAACAAAATGCAGTGCTTTATGTGTGGAAATAGCACCCCCGTCTAGATTACAAGCTGACAGCAACCTTGAAGAGATGGAACTATAGAGGAAGCTTTTCGAGATCTTACGTCGGCACTTCTTCTATGCTAAAAGTCGCTCGTGCACGCTTTTGGTCATGAGCTGTGCGATTACAATGTCCTGCGTTGTCACAGCACGGCCACAGCGAAGTGGCCTTTGTTTGGCTGTAAAACGTTCTGGGCTTCTCAGCCTCTGCTCAAAGCGCTGCCGTATCATCTAATCCAGCCCGAGGTTGGCTTTGTTTCGACATACGTACGCAAGCCACCTGACTTAGTCGAGAGGGCAATCCTCATATAAATGAGCTCCGAAGGCTTTGAAATGCTTTTGATGCAAAGAACCCGTACTTGAGCTTTCCTATCTTCCTGGTCGTAAGGTGTGCTCCTTCGAGCTCTAAACTGAGGAATGGTTAGCGCAGAGGTTATCAGTTTCTTTACACATATGATCGAACATTACTTTCGTCCCATTCGAAGCCATACGAATGGGGTGCTTGATTTTAAGTTACCCAATCGAGCATAAGCACGAAATCAGTCGTTCATCTGGCCTCAAAATGCTAAGAAATGCCTTTCGATGTTTCGTCGACTGCTACTTTTATCTGCAATGTGAGATGGCTGTAGTTCTTTTTTTCGTCCCATTTAATTCCTGCGGAGGACACGATTCACATTTTTGTGAATAAAGTATTTACGGCGACTTTCCACTCTGGGCATTCCAATTTATCATAATTCGACCTTGCTAAAGGCGCCTATAGACAGGCGGCCTCACAGCAAGGTACTTGAACATGAGACCTGTTCACCTGACTTCACGCAAAGAGTCTGTTGCAGGCTACATTTTTTCAGTAAGTGCAGCGGTCTGCGTGCTCTTCTCTGGTTCTCCTACTATTGGCCTTGCGTTCAGGTCTGTATGACAGAAGCTATTACACAAGGAGTTCCCAGTTACATTTGAAACTGTAGCAAATCGTACATTCGTAACATCTGCACAGCTAGAGCTGGCTGGCGCTGCACATGTTACTGGCTTGTCTCCCTATTACAGACGCAATACCAAATGTCTGATTAGTGAGGCCTTGACCAGCATTGTAATACTGAGAGCGAGCGTCCACTTTTGGGAAACAGTACTGTCTACGCGCCGGTTAAAGCTAAATAATTTTCCGAAATGGATAGCAACCAAGCGCTGTCATCAGCATTCCGTGTGCTAGAGACATCTCTATTTCCATATGGGACGCTGTTAATATTAAAAGTCGGATAAAAGAACATAGCAGTCGTATAAAACAGGAATCGAAAACGGCCATCGCGTGTAATTGCTGAGCCCTCCGAATCAACGAGCCACGATATTAAGCGGTGAAATTTCTACTCCCTTCTCCGTGCTGTGCCACGAAATAAGCCTAGCTGGTGCCGTACGCCTCGCGTCATTGCTAACACATAAATCGAACCAAGTTCTGAGGCATAAAAAAGTATTATTCCATCTACCTATGCCCACTGCACGTGCTCTCTTCCCGGACGTTCCTATTTAACAGTCGACGCTTCAGCTTTTTGTTTAATATGTGCATGAACAAGGAACCCGTACGGGGCCAAAACTTTGTCTTCCTGCTTTTACTGTGCGATTCAAGGCTGTCCATTCTAAATTTCTTCATCGTTTCGAGCAGGAAAGGGGGCAAAACTAGTCCACTAACTGCCATGTACAACGTTAAGTTCCGAATGCCTTTTTGTTCTGGCGTCGGCTGGAACTTTCTTGGCCGCTGAATCAGGCCCAGCGGAAGTGGACAAGCAACGCTCGGTGCAGGTAGGGCTCAGTATGTCAGTAAACTGAAATAAATGAATGTGGCAGTTCTTTCATGTGGTGTGCGAGTGCGGTGGTCCTGTCAGCATGGTGCCCGTAACGCAAGTGCCTTTATTTCCGAATAACGCTCGCAAAGAACGCACGCCAATGAGCGAAGTCTGCAGAATCAGCGGCGGGTAACCAGACACCCAACCGGGCCCGTTGCGTAGTCTTCCGCATTGCGTCCGGGTCACTTGGTGTATTTCGCGTCGGCGGTGCTGGCATAGCCACAACGTGCTACCACTGCCTATCCACACCAGTGCTTGACGGAGTTCCCGGGACCACGAGACCTGCCATTTTATTGCTGATGCCGTCGCGCGGAAGAATGTGCTGAACCACAGACGATATTAACTGTTCTAAATGGCGATGAATGCACTGAATAGCGCCCGCCGGTGCTTTGACTAAGTAAGAACGGGCCTGCTTTGCCGGACTTAGCATCTTCCTCTTACATCAGATCCTCTTCTATTAGATATTCCAATAGAACCACAGGTTCTCTCCTGCAGATAGTAGGCGGAGTAGCGTGGCAGCTTGAGACCGGTTGATGTCTCATGATGCCATTCCACGCATTTTGGTGTTGTGTGTGTGTCTGTCTGCTTTCTGAAGCGTTTTTGTGGCAGGCAGCTCACCTGCCCACCGGGTGATGGGAAACCTGCCCACCGTTAAAGGTGGCGCAGCCGATTGAATCATGACATTCTGCTCGGGAAGAGCAACCTGGTTCGCAACCCAACCCAAGCTACCGAAGTCCCACCGATGGCAACATCTGCCATAGCACTTGCCCACCGGATGGCTTACTCGCCAAGGTGCAGCCGTTTGTAACCAGGAGAGAACTTGAGGTGCTGCGCCACTGCTCACCTTCCCACCAAGTGGCTTTCTTGCCAAGGTGTATCCGGTGGTATCCAAGTCAGAACCTGGGGCGCTAATTAGGCGGAACCACCCATTGGCGCACCGAGCTAAGCGTGATGAACAGCAGCTGTTAGGAGACTGTGATTCGAATGATGCTTGCGCCTGGCTGACGGTTCTTTTTTGCTGCTTTCTAACAGAGCTGTCCCTTTCATGAATGTTTCATGAGACTGCCACTTTGACAAAAATCTGTCCTTGATTTTTAGGACCGTCGTCTATGAAGACGTCCACCCATGAGCAGCTGCGATGAGTTGTATTCGCTTGCTCGAGGGGTGTTGTGATGGGCCTGCATGTTATATGCGGGTCTTGCAAAGACTAGGGCAAGTCCACTACGGAAACGGTGCTTGCTTATTAGACATGTCCTTCAACCACAGATTCGGTTCAGACGTGCCCGGGACATTCAAGGGGTAACCTCCGGGGCCCTTGAGCTCACCTTATGCGTTCTGAAGCTTTGTCAGGATGGTGGAAAATGAGTTTGACAGCACACTAAATTAAGCCCCTGTGTCCAACTTCAAGTTGACATCGTATCCGTTGACAGCCACTCGATCGGACTCGGCCCGAGTACGGCTGGAGTCGATTTTGTGAAGTTCGACAGAATATATTTGCCTCTTCTCGCATCTAATGCCGAAGTGTCCAGTTTTTTTTTACCCCACTGTCACTTCACACGTCTCGTAGGGCATTTTGCTGGAGGATGATGGGGCTGTTCGCTATAACTTCATTTTTTTTTTGTCGCTTGTGCGTGAATAACGCTTTACTGTGCTCCTTTTGCTGGCGTTTAGTGAGTCGGAACTGTGTTTTGTCTTGGAAAAGCGTTTTCGGACATTGGGTCCAGCGACCACGCTGGAAGGATTCTATTCCCTTCGGAAGACCGCTGAGCGGGCCTCCACTGCGTCTCCGTGAATTCGCCTGAATTCGTGAAGCGTTGTGTTTTCTCTCATGCGCTCACATTTGGAATGCACACAATGTGACCACCAGGAGACTACGCACACGACCGACGAAGAATATGCCTTGAACCAGTCGTCTTCTGCATCCCCTGAATCATGGTTGCAATTTTTGACGAGCGTACGTAGCGCTGGGTAAAGTAAATTGATTCTCCTTATTCTTGCACGTGCCGGTAAACGGACGCTTTCGTAGAGCTCCCTGATCGGACCGATGATGCCTTTTGTGAGTCTTGTTTCCACCACTCTAGCGGGTGCCAATGTTCAGCGATCAGCATTTGAGTTACCCGGACGTGCCTAGCTTCTCGGGAGCCCATAGCGTCCTGTCTTGAACTTCGCCCAGTGCTTGGTAGAAGTCCGATGCATAGAAATAGCCTTCGAAATTGAAGGCTTCCTTCTTGTTTCCAAGCGCTGGAGTGAACAATGTCTAACGTCGGTGGCGGTTAAATGCCTGCGCCGCTGAACTGTGGAGAAATATTGACGTATTCGTCCGACACCGCCTCTTCTTGTTGCTACGTAAATACATTGCGACATAATCGGATCTCTCTGTCGACCACAGCTTCCATTCGTGCTCTTATCCTGCTTTTCTCTTTTTTACCTCCCACCGCCGCCCTTCCATTCGTTTTCACATCTATATCTTTTGCCCGCTTCGATCGGTAACCTTGAGCGGACTTTATCAACGCGACGGCTCTGGGTGGGCTCCGTACAACGACACAAAACATAGAAACACAACTCATGCACAAGGCAGAATCTCCTAGAAGTCTTATTTATTTTAGCGCGGTCGTGGTGCACGAGTCCCCCCACGACTTGCTTTGCTGCCCAGTCTCGTCCCAGAAAGCCTCATATGCTCTTATCAGAGTGTAGCAAGCAGTAAACCTGCAAGTTATAATACTGCTGATGGTCATGGAATAGTTAGCTGCTACAAAGAGGCAAATTAGAAAGTCGCGCATCGTGACGCCCAATGGCACGACCAGCAAGCGGGACGCCATTGCTTTAACGTTCATAGGAAAATCAGTGCGGTGCTTGCCTGGGGTAGGAAATGAACAGCGTGCTAAATTGCTCCAATTCCTCGGGGACACCCCCGGCACAGCAGCACTTCGGTTCCCCTACTGTACATGCCGTAAAAACAACCTCCAGAAAGAGCGTAATGTCGAAGACATCTGTAACAACGAAAATTCCACAAGTACGGTATGAGTGCCTGTCGTGCCTCTAAATATTGTCAGATTTAAAGGGTCAAAAACATCACCACTGTACACAAAACACTGCACATTTTTCCATAAGGAACGAAGAACAATACATTCCCAAGCAACCAGTTGCAGGTAACCACAATCAACACGGCATCTTTGTCAACAAAGCCAAAGTTAAATGATGAGATGTAAGTGATTTTTAAACGGTTCCGCAGCGCCATAGGAGTTAAGTCATCGATATGCTTGCAGTAAGCTGTAGGTATAGTTGGTAGCAGGATGGTGTCTTGGGCGACCCTTGTTCAGATCGGAGTAATAAGGGCATTCCTGCTAAGAGCGACTCGTGTGATTAGGTTATCGACGAACTCCTAAATAATGTTCATGAGGTACTTACCAACCAGACGAATAATGCGTACATTGCAATGACCGTTAAGAAGCACAAAACATACTTCAATATCACTGAAGGACAGCTTTCTAGTTAACATCCCCGCCTTTCCTCTACTTCTTTTTCTCCCTCTCTCTGTCTGTTGAGGTTGTGATTTAAGTATGTTGATTATGAATCTGCTCCAGCCGTGATAAAATGTACGTAGCAGTCGTCTCCCCGGGATTGCACACCGAGCTAAGCGAATATGAAGGAAGTATAATGAAGCGAAATGAGTGTCGTTGCGAGAAACAAGGGCTGTTGAAGCTTCGCACGGGGAAAACGAGAGACGCGCAGTTAACAGTGGTATAGCCATCAATCCAGTGAAACCTCGAACTACTTGTCACCAATTGTCTTAGTTGTGAAGATCAGCTGGAAACGCATCTCTTACCCGTGGACGCGAACCAATGTCAGCGTGGAAACGAGTCCCCATCGAGCTTGCCGGCCATTGTCAGCAAGCGAGGTTTTTAGTTGCCAGAAGAAGTTTCCAGAATCCCTTGGGCAGCCTTCGAAAACTGCACAAAGCAAGACTACGAGTCTGCAAAAGTGGAAGCGTGATGGTTTTATGATTAGCGTTCATTAATGTAATTCCTCACTCTCCAAAGTTCGGCCCTTGGGCAAGGACTGGTCTACAGACGTGTTATCTGCTTTCTTATAGAGGTATGTAGGTAACCCACTGCAGATGAAGCATGAAAAAGAAAGCAGTATCCACATGCAAATATAGACGGGACTGGCGGTTGGCATTTGAAGTTAAATGGTAGCGCTGTAAGCAGCCGATGGGGAGGAAAACTGGCGCCGGTTCCGTTTTTTGAGGAGTTGTCCGAGGTAATCAGCCTACATCATGAGCTGAACCTCAGCATCGCGTTGATGAACACAGAAGTCTCAAGGCCTTCAGTGTACGGAAGTTCTTGGGAGGAAAAGGGACAGCTTTTTACTAATGTTTATATATTCATGGGTAGCTCTGTACGCTTCTCGGGACGTTGAAAGCGCTTAATGTGCGAGGCAGCGATCGCAAGCAAGCTCTTATGGTTATGTGATAATTCCAAAGTTGCCCACTTAATATGTCCCGGAAACACCCACCCGATATAGCTATGCATGCCAATGTACGCAATAAATCTTTACAAGATGTAGTGTTGAGTTGAGTTGAGGTGTTGAATGAATGCTACAGGTGGGGTTAGCCTTGCTTTCTCTGCCGGCAACTGCTCCACCACAGCGTCCCTTCGATATTAACAATGCCGCATCTACCCGGCTAAGCGCACAGTCTCTTATAATAGCACACATTCTCTCCCGCAGTCACCATCTATGCACACAATCAATCCACACAATTCACATCACATTCCACTCCAGAAGTCACCATCTATGCACATATTCAGTCACAGTAGAACATAGGCCATTGTAGTGCCACACTCTACACACATTCACTCACAGTATGAAGTAGTCCACTCCGGAAGACACCATCTACGCATACATTCAATCACTGTAGGCCATAGTCCGTTCCTGCTGTCACCATTTAAAAACAATATCTGTGTTCTGCAGAAATGTTAAAAGAAGGCGTGCAGCCTCCCTTCTTCATGTCTGGTTTCCACTCGGGTAGACAATGTCCTGCACTGTGCTGTGACGGGTTCCTGTCTTCATGAAGGAAGCGAACATCACATGCCTTTCTGCGTTGTACTCTGGGCAGTACATAATATAATGTTCGATATCCCCGCACACACCACGTAAAGACCAGAGCGGAGACGATGCTATGCCGGTCTTATGCATCCATGCAGGAGTGCGAGCAGAGGTCGTGCTAATTCGATGTAGAAGGGTCGCCTGAGATCTTCTCAGTCCCTTGGTCGCACATGGCTTGTGGGACGTACTCCACAGGGTACTGAAGTGATCGAGCACCGTTTTCCTGCAGAGACTTTTCCCATCTTGAGGTACTTTTTTTTGATGGAATCCTTGAGAGAGCTTTATGGGCGAGACTGTCTGCCACCTCATTACCGTTGACTCCTATGTGAGAGGGCACCCACTGGAAATGTAGAGTAAAGCCTCTGCTGTGCAGATTCTGCACCAAGCGCAGATAGCTTAGAGACAAGGCGTCAGTAGGGAATCCGCGCTCTAACCTCTGAAGGACAGATTTTGAATAAGTTAGGATGACAACAGGTTGAGCCGGACAAGACCCTAACTTCCATAAAGCCGCCTCAATAGCAACACTTTCAGCCGTTGTGGAGGATACGACAGCAGTACAGCGTACCGACCACTTACAGTCCAAAGAAGGAATGTAAAAAGCCGCTGCGCTAGCTTGTTTGACCTTGTCCACAGAACCATCCGTGAAAATTTGATGATGGCAGGCATACTCTGTTTCCAAGTATTCCAGTACAAGCGAACGCGTTGCTGCCAAAGGAGAGATGCGCTTTGCGCTCACATGCTGAATTGTGACCTTACAGTCGAGGGTCGGAAAAGACCAGGGGGGTTTCAACCGTTTCCTTTCCCTTCGGACATTAATGCCTAAAGAACTAAGAGTATTGAGTGCCAAGTAAGCCTTCGACTCATATCTTTTGCAGAGCCGCTGAAGAAGGGATCGCCCTGCTACCGTCTCTCTTAAGCGGTCAAGATGCATTAGTAGTCTCTGAGAAGCGATTAGGCTAAGAGGTTTCGATAGGGACTCATGAAGTACTGCCTTATTCGCAGCCGCCTGGGGAGCTTCAATGGCTCTTTTTAGGCCCTTTCTGTGGACAACTTCGAGACGCTCAAGTTGTGATGCCGAGGAAGAAATTAAAGGTAATTGATACATTATCCGGCTGACCACCAGCGCTTCATGAAGTTTGACCATTGAAGGAGGATGGTTTCCGTATTGCTCACGTGCAATTCTAGGGATCACATTGAGACGAGAAGATATAGATGAAAAAATCGCGTCTACAGCTTTTCGCCAGTGTAGACGGGAGTCAATAATGACGCCCAGGAAACGCGCGTGGTTGAATTGACGGATGCAATAGTGACCGAGGTCTATCTTCAACCGCGCTTGACGTCTTCCTACACCTGGAAACAGAATAAAACCGGATTTGTCCACTGACTATGACAACCCCACACCTTGAATGTAAGCTTGTGCCGAAAGTATAGCCTGTCGAGCTATCAGGGCTAATCGTTTGTGTTGGTAGCCAGTAATCCAAATACAGATGTCGTCAGCATAAAGTGACATACGCACTTGCCTGCAACTTTTTATCAACGAATCGGGTAGGCCAGCCATTACGGCGTTAAAGAGCGTGGGGGAAAGAACACTTCCTTGAGGCACACCTCGTGATAGAACCCTTTCGGTGCTTAACGTACTCCCTAACCGTACACGAACCACGCGATCCCTTATAAACTTCTAAATGAATCTTAACATATGGCCCTGTATGCCCATGCCTTGAAACTGTTTAGAATTTAGCTCTGAAGCACGCTGTCGTAAGCTTTCGCAACATCAAGAAAAATGGCTAAGGTGGAAAGGCCGAAAGCTCTCTGGTGTTCAATGTGACTGATCAAGTCTAAGACGCTATCTTGGGCACTAAGACCTCGGTGGAATCCTGTCATACGTTATGGCAGTGCCTTGCTGTCCTCAAGCCACCATGATAAGCGTTCATTTACCAGCTGCTCCATCAACTTAGCTACACAGGAGGTCAATGACACAGGGCGATACGAGGCAAGGTCCGTCATGTCTTTGCCAGGCTTCAGTACTGGAACTACATTTGCCACCTTTCATGACGGAGGAACATCGCCAGTCTCCCAAACTCGATTGATGAAGTTGAGGAGCTACTTTCTGAGTTGCAAGGGCAGATTATTCAGCATTTGATTGGTGATGCCGTCGGGACCTGGTGAACACCGGCGCCGCAGGCCACTGAGCGCAGTCTGAAGCTCACGAAGTGTGAACGGGGCGTCCATGATAGACCTGGAGGAAGCAGGTGTGGTATATATATCTATTCCAGAATCAGCGCGTACGAGTGCGTCTCCAAATTCCTCTGCCAAGCACGCAGTAGGTTTTTTTTTGCGTATTGAAAGAGCTTGAAAAGGCTTCGAAGGGCGAGATTCTCCAGCAAGGCTGCCAATAGCTCGCCATATTCTCGTTATCGGTGAGAACACAGTCAAACTAGCACAGAATGAGGCCCATTGTGACCTGTACAGCTCGTTCGTGTGCCGTCTAATAGCAGAATTCAGCCTATTGAAGGTCGTCTTCAGTTGCCTGTCGTCCTTCTTCCGCACGAGTCGGCGCTCCGCCCTTCTTCTCGCTGCGCAAAGGTTCCTGAGTTTTAAATCCGTGGCCGGAAAATGATCAGGTAACTTGACTGCCGTAGTTGCTGCTAGCTTACTAGAAATCATTTTGTCAACAACATCACCAGAAACACGTTCTGGGAGCTGTCTGTACTTGTCCCAGTTGACCACGTTGCTAATTTTAGGACCATGCATACGAAAGTTGGCAGCAAACACAAAAATCGGATTGTGATCACTTCCCATGCGGTCAGGCGCTGTTGACCAACTCACGCGGACGTCAGGTGAATGCAGTGTCAGGTCTATAGCTGTCGCTGAGGCTGGAGGCCGGAAAAAAGTGGGGCTTCCGTCATTCGCAACACACAGGTTCAAACTGTCAATAACCTCTACAAGTTTGCGTCCACGGGAATCCGTGTTCCTGCCACCCCAAACGGCATGATGGGCATTGAAATCACCGCAGATGATTCTAGGTGCTGGGCAGCGGTCGCAGAGCTGCTGTAGAAACAAATTTAATGCTACTTTCTTCCGCGGAGACACGTACACGGATGCAATAGAAAGGGCTCGAGAGCCGAGCTGTATTCTCACAGCCGCTACCTCAATATCCTTCATGCAAAGATCGGCAACGCTTAGAGAAACATGTGGAATTTCTCTTCTTATGTAAAGCGCAGTACTTCCTGCAGGAAATGACTTTATGCTTCAGTTTTTATGGGCGACATATCCAGTCAGACATCTCCCGCTTGGCAGGCCAGCTTCTGACAGGGCCAATACTGGAACACAAGACTCTTTCAAGAATAATTTTAGTTCAGCTAACCGACTTAAGATCCCAGTGCAGTTCCACTGCAATATAAACGGCACTTTTCGGTGCATAAGAGATCCACGAGGTTTAGCCCCATTCATTTTAGTTCGCAAGGAAGTTTGCGGCGAAGGTGGAAATTAGGGACTCAAAAGAAACCATCAGCTGAAGGAAGTTCTTCAGATTACCAGGGGCCATCGCTGGAACATGTGAACGTAGGGCCCCAAACAAAACATGAAGAAGGTCAGACGTACCTTGATTTTTGAGCTCCTTATTTTGCGCAACGCACTCACTTACAACATCGACAAAAGATGCTGACGGGGACACACTCTTGGCCGCAGTAGCTGGTTTTTTTTTTCACTTGTGCATATGAGGGTCCCCCTTGCCGTGGAGTCTGGCTGTGATCCAGCCGCTCAGGAACATGGACACTTTTTTCTGGAGGTCGAGCAGTCGACTCGCGCGCACTGGGCCTTGGCGTCTTGCTGGACTCAGGTCTCTTAGGGACATTGTTGGGCAACGCAACAACATCAGACTCCAATACTGGGAACTCGTCTAATACAGGGACAGGCGTCTCAGTCGGTGGGTTTTTTGGACCAGCAGTAAAGGACATCCGACGGTGCAGAGCACTCACACGGAAGGGGCAGCCTCCGAAACTCGCTGGATGATCGCCACCGCAATTGGCGCAAGCAAAATCTGCCCTGCAGGTTTTAAAGTCGTGATCGCCTCCGCACAGCTTACAGCGTCGATCCTTTGTTCAAACTTTGGCCACGTGCCCAAACCGCTGGCATCTAAAACACCGTGGAGGGGCTTCAGTGAAATCTGCAACTGCGTTTTTTGTGAATCCCAGATCAATTTTTTCGGGGCGCTCTGAGTTGGGAGCGAATGTCAACACGATAGAGTTGGTAGGTTTCGCAGCCAATTCATTTCCCGGAGACTCCACACGACGCACAAGTCGCTTCACGTGCAGCACACCTTGTGGTTTCAGATAATCAAGTAGGTCGCGTTCTGAATACCACTTTGGTACACCCTTAATAACACAGGTGCTCTTCATGTAGGAATGTGGCAACCGCACGTTAACTGTGATGTCAAAAATCTGAGAGCTCTGCAGGACCTTGTCAACCTGCTCTTACGTCGAGACATCCAGCTGAAGAGCCCCGTGCATGGTGAACCGACTTCGAATCGGAGCTGATCCCAGCTGTGATTGAATGGCCGCGAAAAGTAAGATGGGATTCTTCTCTCTTAAATCAACCCCCTTTCTCTGTGAGCCCAACCACTACCGGGATCCCGACCGTTCGTTGCTTGCGATGACGCACCAACTTGAAGCCCTCGTTGTCCACGTCAGCGATATCGGCCACTGACTCATCACCGTCCACGATCGTTGACTCAGCCCCACTAAGCGATGAGGTCTCGCTGGACGGGTGGTCGAGTCCATGCTCTGGTCGCTCCACAGCCTGGGAAGCCATGGCCGCCTCTTCCGAGCCAGCCTTCTTAGATTGGCGTGGTCCCTTTAGGCTTGCCGGCGCCGGAGCAGCCGTACTCTTCCCGTAGGGACAGTACCGCCTTGAAGATGCTGCCATCCTCGAATATTCAAATACTAAAACTAGGTAAATTAGGAAAAATTAGCTAAATAAACAGAGCTGAGGCGACAGGCGATGTCTGGTCAAGACTACTTAATTACCACATTTAAATACGCCCGCACTTCAATACGCCGGTGATACTAAAACGAACTCGAATTTTCGTGTCAGCGAAAATGAAGAAAGTAAAATTTGTGCAGAATCTTCACCCCACTTTTCTATATTCTTTTCGCGCTACACATGGTTTGTCTCTTTACGGTTTTTCTTGTCTGCAAGACTGCAACTTAGCAGCTGAGTAACACCGGATTTCCAGAGAGCCGTATTCTACGCTTTTCATACTCGTGTGCGGCCCCCGGCTGACTAGACCGTAAGAGGGAAACTGGAGTGAAAACGAGACTGTAGTTTCGAATTGGGCCGCGACGCACTCTCCGCTGGTAATGGATGTGATGTTAATAGTCTAATATTTTCTGTCGCGCTATGCACCGGTTTGCCTGCGAAAGTGAACGCAAGCGCGAGCGAGGGCCGTAAATAGAGCGGCATGTCAATTATCGTTAGCAGAACTGAGTGCCAAACAAAAAGTTAAGGCGATAGCCTTTAATGGCACATACTAGCGGTGACCGTCCATCCGTTACATCGCCAACTAGGTCTTGTCACCTTGTGATGTCACGTGATCGTAAGGTCACGTGACATTAATATCACGTGACCTTTACATCTCCGAAAGATCAATAGTATTGGTACGCGCGGGAAATTCAAATCAGGTCATTGAGTCGCAAACGACTTTCGCTTTTCCGCATTTAAGAGATATCTAAGTGCTTGTAACGATTTTTTTCCAATCACTCCCTTCAGACCACTCCTTCCAATCAGTCCCTTAGCTCTTCTCTGGGCGGTGCCCATTTGAGATCAGGTTGTGTCAGAGAGCAGCTGAGGTGTCAGAAGGTCACGTGACTTTGCTGCCCCACCTGCCACCTAGGTTGTTTCTCTGGGAATCTTAGTGTGCTAGCGCTAGAGTCCCCAATGGCCGACTTCACCGATTTTTATCCGGTCTCTCTGCGTCCTAGAGGAGCCGGGTAGCTGAGTTGCACCTGAATGCGTGGCAGGAGGGCCGCCTAAGTCACGGGATCTGGTGATGTCATAACAACCCTGCCAGCGGATTGTGAGCTAATTGCCCACCATGCCAGGTTGCAGTTTAATTAGCGATTAGCCGCGAGAGATTGCTTGGGAAAAGCAACATGAGGTTCACAAGTTTCATCCTTGCCACCACCTGCCATCACAGGGCACAGACCGCATCGCCTAACCGCTGCACCCCTTAGCCAGGAATGCTATGAGGACTCCCAGGGACCTATGAATATACGGTCGAGAATGAGCAATGAGAGAAAGAGAGCCGAAATGGTAGCGCACGAAATTCGCATCTGGCCTAAGCACGCTAAATCGTCCGTCACTTTTCCTGTTTCCACATATAGCCCCATGCAACGTGGCACAAGGAGGCACCTACACGGGATGTGTACAGCGCATAGCTCCTACCCCACTTTTCAACAGTCTTCTTAGCGCTATAGCGTTAAGGGCACTGTTCTCCACAAAATCCGGTGTCGGCGTTATCGGCGTTGTGAGCGAAAAATCACGGGCATTCTCTGACAGGAGGTCCCCAGATAGCAATCTAGGATACATAAGGGCCACCTAGGCCAGGCAATCTTGCGGCGTCCACCGTTTAGTAAGGGTGCCGCGTGCAATTTTAACACTTGTTGCTCGGGCAACGCAGCCTGGGCCGCACTAATCCAACCGCTGGGAGCACCTGCGATCGCAGAGCAGTAGCGCATCGCTTAACCGCTGCAGCACTGCGCCAGAAGGGATATGTGGAGTTCCAGAGATCTCTCAATGTTAAGTAGAGTGACCTGACAAATAAATTCCGTCACGCTACCGCGTAATATCCTTAGGCCGGAGCTTAACAATCCCCTCTAATTTGTTTTTGTAACAAAATGTCGGCTCATACGTGGCTGGGCGTAACGACTTTAAGATGACAACTATATCAATGTAGAAATGATTAAGCGCTGTTTTCTGCTGGAAATCGGACGGGTGCTGTTGGTAGCGTTGTTTCTGTTTTGCATCCTTTTGGAACGTACATGCCGCTTCGAGGCACGATTTTCGAGAAAAAAAAAAGTTGCCGTTAAAATCGGGTAAAATCGGTGCATCAACCTAACTTGAACTTCTTCATATAGCGGTCTCATGTACAGCAGTGGCAGCAGAAGGAGGAGGAAAAAACTTTAATGATTTGCCGATAGCTTATGCTCTTGAAGTAGCTCGGGAGGGTCCCAAGCGGTCCAGGAGTCCACTGTCCTCTTCTTCTCGCTTGGCCTCGTCGATCAGTCTCAGCTGGTCGGCAGTGTCAGCGCCTAGCAAAGCGTCCTCCCCGGATGAGCGGGACGGGGAAGGGATGGTGATTGCTGCACACGGTTGTGGCATGGCCCACAGGCATATTCAAGGTGCATTATATATTCGATCTGCAGGCAGTCAGCTCCTCGCATGTTTGTTGTAAGAAAGAACACTCTTAGAATTCGCTGAAGTATTTCAGCCCTTTGTTTTTCTTTTTAGAAACGTATTTGAAAGTAAGCATCGAAGGAGAAGAAATTATGATTACTAACTGAGCTTGAAGCCTCTATTTCATGAGACATATAGAAATTGTTTTTTATTGGCACTATTCGCAACAAGCAGATATTTTATTCTTTTACTTAAAAAATATTTATTGTCTGTGATTATTTACCAGCTTAGTGGCTTCATTGGTTTTTGTTGATTGGTGAGTGGCAGCAACTGCTGTAAAGCAGGTTACAAAAAGAGCCGAAGCACTGGGCACACAAAAAAGAAAGCGAACTGATGATACTAGGTGAAGTCGCATTTGGTTCAAAAGTTTTATATCAATTCGAGTGCTTTCAGCATTTCAGATTCATAAGCAGCCGTTTATACGTTAAACCATAACGAAGCTAATCTGCATTGCCTTTCGGTAAGCGTTAGGCTACCTAAAGCTTGAAACATGATCTCAAATCACTGCAAAATGGAGTCACGAACGGCGCGCCTTTCTGTCGTTATCGAGCCAGCGAACGTCGTTAACGAGTGCTACAGGAGCACGTGACATTTCCGCGACTTAAGAATTCATCCTTTTCAAGATATTGAAGAATCCATGATTGCCCTGGAATGCTGTGTATGTAAGTGAGCTGCATGGAGCGAATAAGGCTGCTATTTAATGTATTTTTTATAAAGAGATTCATGGGTTTGTGTGCTTATCATTACTGCGTAACCCACCGCACCGCAGCTTAATATTTATTGTTTATACTTTGATGGCTCGCGCATTAAGGCATAACAATGTAAAAAGCAAACAACATGCAGCCCTTAGAAGTTCATGTATTCGATTCCACTAATTGATTTTTCGTTCTGTCGGACACTGAACATCCACAGTACACTTTTTCAAGAGCTACAAGAAGCGGCTAACTTCTCTGTTTTTCAATTAAAAAGCTTCCCCCTCTCTCTAAAGCTACAAGAGCAACTACAGCAAAGAAACAGCACTCCTGAATTTTGCAAACCTAGCGCGTTTTGCGTTTCTGAGAATTCTTGGCGTAAACAGTGAAAGCGTGAAACATTTTCACGCATGTTTAGGTCACTCACGCGCCCCAAGTGTGTGCTCAAGGGGTTGCGCTTCAAGTGAACGCACTGTTATCCTGTCTGTCGCCGTACACGCAATAATGCAGCAAGAGAAGAAACTTTCGAAATAATTTAAAAGTAAGAGAGCAGTTAAGCGTCAGTGAAAGCAAATTTTCTTCTCTTCTGTGTTGTTTTTGTTAGCGACACATGTCACATTTCCTCGCTCAGCAGTATAAAAGCCTGCTGACGGAGTCGAGACCTCACCAGAAGACGTTTGTCTCCGCGACAGCATTACTCCCTGGAGCTGCACTTCCGCTGGGCGCCACTTTGGAAGACAGAAAAGAGCCGGAATGTTTTCGAAGGTGAGACGGTACTGCACCACAGAAACCTTCTAAGAAGTGACGCACATATAGCGAAGACATACTATAGTACGAAAAATTGGCTCGTAATGATGATAGGAAATTGGGATAGTTTGTACTGCTCCACAGGTAAATGACCCCGATGAAAAAAAGGACTGTAGATTCTAAATGCCAGGACAACATGATGACTGCTGTGTTAGTCCACAACGAAGAACTGACCTTCTATGGCACTCTTTGACACTCTAGAATTCGTGTTGAATGCTTTATAGTGCTACTGAGAGACTCTATCTCTCTCATTCGCATCTCTCCACTGCTTCGCGGGTGCTTTTGAATCAGGATTAGAAGCTGCTGCTTTACTGAGAATTCTTAGTTCCTGAAACTAAGAAAAAGCCGTTCCCTGAAGCTTTGCAGCTATATGAAACCTGGAGCCTTTTGGACACAAAACAGAAAGTGCGGTTGAAGCGGGTGATATGCTGGGTTCTAAAGCAACAGCCGCTGATGACATGTTACAATGACCATGGCGCCAAATATGAACTGCCTAGTCGATATTGTGATGCCACGCATTTAGTTTTGCTCTCTATCTCTAAAAAAAGCAAAAAAAAAACACTACTGTGCAGTTGGCGATGGCTATCCTTTTCCTTGCATCAATCAGCGCACGAACAGGTGGTTAATGGCTTGGAAAAAGCCGTAAGCTCTTCGAGTGTTGCGCCGTGGGCACTGTAATACAAGATTAGCGGTCGTTGCGTTTGAAGCGCCTTATCCGCTTCGTTTTTGCATTTGTGGGAACAGTATCCTCGAAGTTTCTTTGCACTGCAGAGGTTTACGGAATGAGTTTTTCCACGTATCAAGAAGTGGTATGGCATAGCCGTCGCTACGGCTTCAGGAACAGACTACTAGGCTGTGTAACCTAAAATTAGGTTATTGAATTTCAGTTAATTAACTTCAAAATTAGGACATTTTTTATAGCAACTAGCGCCCGCAGCGGCTGCCAGTTTGTTGCTAAAAAGAATTTCATGCTTTGTCAAGCAGACCACATTGAATGTTTTGATAGTGTCCACTTAACACATGGTTTATTGCCAGTAAATGCCAGGTTCTCTTCCACGAGAGAACAGAAAAGCGTTATACGTGCCATTTCATCAGTCACGACAAAAGATGGCATCTGGAATAGTGTATCTGGTCCACTCGATTCGTCTTTGCTCCATAGAAATCTCAACAAAAGTGAGATATTGTGAAAAAGATAAAAATGCAATTCATAATTGTGATATACTTTAAGCTAAGTGTTAAATCCTCAGACAGGAGATAGGTAACAAATGCTGTTTCCTTTATTTCGTTTTTTTGTAACGCATTTTCGTGAGCTTCAAGGATTCAGTGCTGAAGTAACAAGGTGGTTGCTTCGTTTGCCTTTAACCCCAGTGACCTACTCCCTCGTATCCATTGGCAATGTTCCGGTGTTTTATTTTTCAATATTTAGACAATAACAGCGTACTCATTTGGCGATCATGCAAGCTTTCACAGCTTCAGGTAAGTTCCGTTTCCCACTGTGTATATATCAGCGCATGATTTGGAATTCATAATTACCTGGACAAAAAGAGAATAAACCTCGTACGCATAATGCATGAGAACAAGAAATATGACACGGAATCAATAAAAGGACGTTAGTAAAATTTCATGAATCGAGCACGAAATGTCAACAAATATAATTATGGATGGGTGCCGTCCTGTGCTAAAACTGTAAAGCTTGGGATGTGCATGACAATATCAGTGCCTGGTACCGAGAGGTTCCTAGAGCACGAGGCAGGCACTGAGCGGACGGAAAATTTTAAGCGGATAAAGAAATGGTTTCGATCCTGTACAAAATCTAAGGGACAGCAGCAAGCGTATTTTAAATATCAACTTCAACTGATATATTTTGCAATCAGCCCGATGAATCAAATTCCCAGTGTCCTGCAGTAACTGACGTAGCCTGTTAGTACAGAATGAAATAAATGAGCGAAAAGTCTGCTAATGCTTAATTGACGCCATTTTCCACAGGCGCAACTGCTTCTCGTCTTCCTGGCGGCGAAAGCTTATGGGCTGCATCACCACACCACAGCAGCCGGGTACCCTGGTCCTGGCTTTGGCGGCTATGCTGCTCCGGTAGCGGCCAATGCTTATCGGGGATACGCGGACTATGCCTCTGTGGGTATCATAATCAACATCATCATTAGCAGCTTAACTATGGTCACTGTAGGACAAAGGCCTCTCCCATATCTCTCCAATTAACCCTGTTCTCTGCCAGCTTCGGCAGCTTATCCCTGCTATAGTTCCTATTTTATCCGTCCACCTGACTCCTGTCGGTCCCTGTGACACTTTCGTTCTCTTGGAACGCAATCCGTTATCGTTATCAAGACTGCTGAGCGAAGTGTTAGTTTTCTGCGCATTATCTTTAGAATCAACCGTGCATGTTTGCCTGTTTAGGTTCTCAATCATGTGTTGCCTGATTTAGTAGGCAAGACAACGTCGTTCAGAAATCAAAGATAACGAAGGTATTCTGTAGATATCTGTCACATCATACGCGAGCATTAAGGATATAACGATGGTTGCCGCAGATCTATTGCATTGGCACAAATTTGAGAACGTGCTGTTGTGAACCTAAGGTGCCGCAACGTTTTGAAATGGAGTTGTCTTCACACTAATTGACAATTATGCGCGGGCATTACACTGCCGGCACTGCTGAGATTCCGAGTGGTAAACGGCTTTACGCATAAAGAAATAAGTGCAAATACAGGTTCGCTTCCGTTAGAGAACATGGTCTGCATAAATAACGTCCGAATGTCACAACACAATCGCTTAATCACTGCGGTTGCAAGGTCAGAAGAATAAAATACCATACCGCTGGAATACCAACGATTAACAAACACATTTTAACTTTTTTGGTAATATTTGATTTTATTTGATATGTGCGTGTTTGGTGAACCTATCTATTTAAGTTCATTCCTTAATTTAAGCAAATGTTTATATTTCTTATGATAGGTGTAAAATAACAAATTCGATTTCCCTACGCACAGCTCCTTGCGGAATCCAATTTATATCTGCAAGTTGTGGGCGAAAATGCCCAGTGTGGATCGTTTTTCATTTCGGGTCAAGTAACAGCCATTGGTCAGAATCCAATTGCTTATTTCCATGCTGTTACGCGCAAAAATGTTTGATTAAGACGTATCATTCAAACGAACCAATTAAACGGATTGACTAGACGTCATACTTCATACGTAATTCCAGAAAGTCTAGTGCAACGCGCGGAAAAGAGGACAAAACGAAAATCGCTTTCACAGTTAAAGTACCTGTTCTTTAAAGCTCCATTCCATCTAATCCGAAAGCCCTAAATGACCCTTCTTATCTTCTCTCTCCAGCCACCTCAGCCGTACAGCTTCGGCTATGACAACGTGGACGAGTACGGCAACCGCCAGTTCCGAAGCGAGCAGGGAGACTCAAGCAACGCCAAGACCGGATCGTACGGCTACAGGGACGCGTACGGCCTCTACCGCCGGGTGAACTACGTCGCTGACGCCAATGGCTTCCGGGCCACGGTGGACACCAACGAGCCAGGAACTGCACCGGGTGCCAGCGCCGACGCAGTCTTCAACGCCGCGCCGGTCGTCCCACCGGTTGCCGGAGGTGCTGGAGTCTCAAGGACCGGGTTTGCTCCTAATGCGTACGGCGCCAGGGGTGTGGCCAGCGGCTACAACAATGCATACAACGGCAACAGTGGATACGGATATGGGCCGTACGGTGGCGCTGCAGCTGGCTTCGGCCGTGTTCCCTACGCAGGCTACGGCTACACTTCGGGAAGCGGTGCTCTGGGCGGCTACGGCTACGGAGGGTACCCTCAATATGGTTATGGAGGTGCTGGATACCAGGCGGGGCGGTATGGCCCAGCGCCATATGGCGGAGCCAACGGGTGGGCTGCCGGACAACAAGGTTTCCGGCGGCGCTAGTGGTAGGCCACATTTATCTCGAGAATTGTTTTCTGGAAGTGCGCATATAAGGGCATCGAAATATTGTGATATCTAGGCAGGAAGACTCCTCAGTCTATATCCATGAGTGTGTACTGCAAAAAATAAATACATGACTCTTCTGTTTATCTTGCCTTGAGTTTGCGACTGATTTTATTTGGAATGTACTATACAGTAAATGTTTCCTCCTAACATCGCCAAAGAGTTTTTTTAATATGCAAGCCGAACATAGTATTTTTTTCCTAATCGTTACATCGAAAGGGAGGACAAAACTGCACATTTTGAGCCGATGACGTAGTTCTCAACTGTGTCAAAAAATTGTCTTGTTGTAGAGAGTCGTTTATAAATAAAATCATGTTATAAGGAGCCTCCACAGTAAGAGCAGTTTAGTACAACTATCGAAAAATGGCAAATAAATATTCAGTTGGACTGAATGGACCACATAAACAAAATATAGGCCTTTATGCGAGGTAAAGACACCTTCGCCCCGCGTTGAAAACGATATGAACACGAACTGGCAGCAGTGGGTTTTAGAAAATTTACTTGATAATATACTCCGTTACTTTCTGTGTGGTACAAGTGGCTAGTGCGCGCTTTTTTGCATGAGTGATTCGGCTCCAAAATTGTACGGCACACGCAATACTTGTCACGCGTAATTGCCATGTGTTGGCTGTGCAAACGTTCTAGGCTTCTCAGCCTCAGCAGCTCGCGCTGACGTAACATCTTAGCTTGCCAATATCTGGATTTGTTTTGATGTATGTACGCAACTCACCTGACTTAATATAGAATCGATGCTAAAAGCAATTTACTCTTGATCTTTTGCTGTGTTCTTGATGCAACGCTAGTTTTCGCGGGGTTTCTTATTGGCCTACTCTTGAGGTGTGATTCTCCGTGCATTAAACAGACGAATGATTACAGCAAAGGGTCTAAGTTTACGTAGAGGTACTCAACAAAGTGTTATATGTGTGCATTAACACTGCTTTCTTAGCACTGGAGTGCGGCTGTAACTATCTGCTTTAAGCTATACTTATGGCACTTGAGTCTGAGCTAGCGTATCAAAGAACAGACATCAGAGGAGCGCTGTGCTATTGCGATGTTTGCACCACCAGCAAAATGCTTGCACATATAGGAAATGATTAAAATTTCTAGTGAACAAAGTTTGGTTTGGTTTGGTTTATGGGGGTTTAACGTCCCAAAGCGACTCAGGCTATGAGAGACGCCGTAGTGAAGGGCTCTGGAAATTGCGACCACCGGGGTTTTTTTAACGTGCACTTAAATCGTACACTACACGGGCCTCTAGAACTTCGCCTCCATCGAAATTCGACCGCCGCGGCCGGGATCGAACCCGCGTCTTTCGGGCCAGCTGCCGATAGTAAACAAAGTATTTGTGGAACTAAGGAAGGCACAATTGCCGTTCAGATGGTGGGAGATTATGTTGGCGGGAACGCCCTGTGTTGTCGCCTTTGTCTGTCCCGCCTCTTTTTGTGGGTTTGTTCTTCATAAACTAATTATGTAGACTTCCCCCAGTGGGCATCGTAGTGATACGAGACACTACCTTTCTATAAATGCTTTTCGAAAGCCGGCTTACACAGGACAGTATTATATGACATCATATCACCTTGCTTCCCGCAGGCAGTCTGTTGTAGAGTGCTCTCTTCGAGGAAGGGCAATGGATTCGCTGCAGTTATGACAGTCGGTCTAATGACCTTGAGTTGAAGCATGTGCGAAAGAAGCTGTAGCGGGAATAGTTTGCAATTGAATTTGTTACTGCAGTAGAACATACATTTGCAAAATCTGCACAGTCAGAGGTACCTGGCCAGATTTGTGTTACTGGTTTGTAGCCTCCCTAACACGTGAGATACTTTCAAGTGTCTTAGTGATAAGCGATGCTTTGGCCCACATTGCAAAACAACTGCAATGCAACACCAACTCGCCCGTCAGTCGGCGCTTCTGAAGGCTTCATAACCACGGCATTACAAATCAACGGTATCTATCACCAGCATGACATCACTACTGAAGCTAGCCTTTTAAATCGAAACCTTGAACGGAAGACTAAAGCGCGCGCCGCTAGAGCCAATATGCGAAGCATGAGAGGATATTCCCAAGAAATCTGAAAGACAATCAATCTAATCCTGAAAGAAAACAACAACTAAAACATTGCAAACGAGAAAAAAAAAACGGTACAAACGAAGAAGCTGAAAAGAACGGGGTGTTGGATATACATATGTGAACATGACAGTTAAAATTTACATGAGAAAAAACAAAAAATCTGAGTAGAGTTAGGCGTGAAACAAAAAAAAAAAGTTACGGGTATGTGGTAATGAAACCAGTAACAGCGGCAAAGCGAGGATGCGACAAAGTAAAACAAAGTTAAAACTTTTTTCTTCCGAAATAAATAAAAAGAGTCAGCGTAGTGACGATAGGCTCCAACGATGAGCAAGAATAAAATTGATTACGGCAAATACTATGTCGTTACAACGCGATTTCTTTAGATGAAACCATGATGGACGGCGCGCTGACATTTTTCTCCGCTTTCTTGACGATATGGAAAGCTTCACTTCTCTCGCTTTCTCTTTTACTCTTTGGTATGACCTGAAAATTTGCACTTTCGAAGTGTGGGTAGCAATCAAGTTCGTTGTTGTGCTCTCAATGCACTGTCAAATTTGCATCCGGGATCTTTGGTAAAACAAGGTTTTCTTCACTCGCCCTCTCACTGAAACGTCGGCCAGTTTGGCTGATGAAGTATGGCTGATGTAAGTTCGTCCTTCCAAATGATAGTGGAATCAAGTATATGAGCTATGAAGCGCATTCTTCGTACTTCTAATCGTTATTTGAAGTACATCCTTAACCTCTTGAATCTTTGGTCATCTTCGAGTGCGCTTGCGAACTAACATGGCGCCAAAAACCAGAGTCGGGCGCCATATCTGCCTCCGACTTTCTTCACGTTATGTGACACATGGGGCAAATACGGGTCACACAAAGTGACAGAGAGGCTAACAACTTCAACAGCACTTTAACTGATGTGCAGGGTTCTCCTGTACTGTGCATAGCCCGATAGATGCCACCATCCACTCTGAAAGAAGATGAATACAAATCAACTAAGTGGGAGCATACGCATTTTTTGTTACATGCCTGCAACACCAAAATAGGTATCATGATGCATCGAAGCGTAGCAGTGAATTGCATGGGCTGGATACGTGCATTATGCAAATGAAATATCTAATTAATACGCGAGAGGAGTATCTAGTTAAGGATACTTTTAAATATCCTCGGCAGGCTACCGCTACACAGGGCAAGGTTTGAGTACAGTGAGCAATGGTCGGCCACGCGCACGATCAATGTGTAAGAAAATATATTGTCTTAGGGCAGAGGCTAACTCGAACCCGATCTCCGTTGGGTAGCGTGTCCGATCATTCGGGCTGAGGAAAGATGGAACCTGTAGTTTGAGAAAACAATAACAAGCGGGTTTACTGGCACTTTGAAAAAGCTTATTTACGTTATTAAGGAAGAACAAAAAGTCAAAATGTATGCGTTCGTGTGTCGAGCGACTGGATGAGCCTTGTCGCTAGGGCCCAGAGCGTTCGTTCTCCTCAGGATTTTCGTTAAATACCCTCATGCTCTACTCCTTCACCAGGCGGTGGCCAATTCAACACGAGGCATATTTCTCCAAGATGGGAAAAGTTGCCCAGCACGTAGCAAGTGGAGCCACCCGAGGGAATGGGGGAGGAGAAACCACAAGTCCGCTTCTGCTTCCTACTGAGGTGCAACTGTCTTGTAAGCGGCATACAGATGATTCGTGCGGCGCCGCGAGCTACGACTGCGGCAAGCTCTCTCCTCATGGGGCCGGCTCCTGTCGGACACGGTCAATTACTTCAAGACACCGTTCCCCTATTCCCCTGTCGTCTGTACATCGTCGGTCGCTGCCGCAGGCGTCCTTCTTGCTGGAATTCAGTCAAAGGGAAGGCCTGCCATGCTTGGGGAAACCTCCGCAGGTACTTTCATAGCCAGATATCCTTTTTTTGTGACGTCATTCGATGGTAAAATGCCGTGTCATCAGCAGGGTCTTAACAATATTAATTGTGAGAGTGGGCATCTTTAACTGCGCAACTGCGCCTACGACTTTCAACATTGATAGAACAGCTGGTACTAGTCAACTTGGTGAGATTGCCAGGCCCAGACCGCTGCAGGAATCAGTCGGCAACGTGCGAGAAGCTCCCACCATTGAATAACAGGTACTCTCGCAGCTAGCATAAGCCTTTAAAGTGCGTATAGAAATCCTGAAGAAGCGGGTTTGCAAAGTTAATGGAAGGCAAACTGTACTACACACCTGAAACCGCAATTACACCTCATTATGCAATGAAAAGTGCAAATAAAGTGCGAGAGCTGGCAGCTCAACAGTTCTAGAAAAATAAGTGCACGAGGAGGAGAATTGCGCGAATAGAATACTCCAAAGTGCAGACTTTAAATACACCTTTAATCTGGCACCATTCAATGAAAGTGAGTATAGCAGACACCTTGAGCTTCTCACGTCCACACTGCTAGCCGAAGAAAACAAACTGACAAAATGTGACTGTGGGCAGCATTAAATCTACAACTGCATTTTCAAATTTGGCGCCACGATGAAACAAAACAGACCAGCACACTGTGTGAGATGGCATCGTCTATACCGCTGGGAAATTATGTCGGCAGTTGGCGGAAGCCGGAAACTAAATATAGATGATTTGCGACGCGAGAAAAAACCAGTCGCATTTTAGCAGCTACGGCTGCGGGATAAAAAACGTGATTTCACTGCAAAATAATGAGAAAACCCATCCTAGGCTTACAAATAAATAGGTTGCGTGGTCGGAAAACCGCTTGTACGAGCATGGATTGTGAATAAAGCGATTTACACCGAGCAGACGACATTCCAATTTGTAGTATATTTCGTCGTCGAATATAACTGCAAGGATGAAATTAATTGAAGGAAACGCGTAGCGTCTCAAGGATAGCTTTTAAGAGGTGGTACCCGCACCAGTGCTGCTGGACGTACCGGTGTCTTCAAAAGCGCTGACAGATGGGAGAGTTTATGTTTCATTGCAGTTTTTTTTTTACAAAACGCGCCATGGCCTCGCTTATCACTGAGGCATTTGAAAGCACAGCACGCGCTAGAGAGACCACAAACGCGTAACACGGGCATAACCAGCTACCTCTGCCAGTGCAGATGCTACAAATGTATGTTATATTGCAGTGAAATGTACACTTTCAAGGTATTCCCGCTATAGCCTCTTTCGCACAGACGTCATCTCAGAGTCATTAGACCGGCAGTCAAAAGTGCTGCGAATAAATTGCCCTTGCTCGAAGAGAGCATTCTACAACAGACTGCTTGAGAGACGACAGGTGAAATGCTGTGACACAATATTTTTCTGTGTAAGCAGGTTTTCCGAAAAGTTCATAGAACGGAGGTATTTTGTATAACTACGACGCCCCGAGGAGGAAGACACCATAAATACTTCATGTTAAAAAAACACAAAAAAGGGCGAGACAGAGGCCAGCGACAAAACAGGGCGGTCCCACGAACATAATCTCCTTCAAAATGGGCTGCAATTGTTCCTTCCTATGCTTCAAAACACTTTCTTCACTACAAATATTAATCGCTGCCTATATGTACAAGAATTTTAGTGGTGGTGTGAACATCACCAAGACACAGTGCTCTTCTCATGTCATATTCTTCTTCTTCGATAAGCTAACTAAAAAGCAAGCACTCGTAAGTGCGGCTTAAAGCAGGTAGATACAGCCGCCTTCGAATGCAAAAAAAGCAAAACTAATGCTCACCTCGCTGAGTGTCCTTCAGGTCCCCTACTATGGGATATAAAGTTTTACCACCACCACCACTATATGATTTTGGGCAGTTGCAGTACGTAAACTTTTACACTGTGCCGTAGCCGTTCCTCCCTTTAGGGCACAGAGAATCACACCTCAGGACAACATCAATAGAAAAGAAGATTGAGTGGATGAAACGCACAAAAGACACGGCACATAGGCAAAGACCCATGTGCCGTGTCTTTTGTGCGCTTCATCCACTCAAGCTATGAACTAACTTGCCCAAGAACGTGTTCTACTAGAAAAGAAGATAAAAAGTAGCTCTGCATCAATACCACGGCAAATGATTCGGAGTTGCCTGCTTTCAGCACGCCCTCACTATTAAGTCAGGTGAATTTCATGCATACGTCGAAACAAAGCCTACAGCCGTATAGATTATATGATACGGCAGCGCTAGGCACTGAGGCTGAGAAGCCGAGAATGTTTATGCAGCAACAAAAAGGGAACTAAGCCTTACCGGGGTTCTGTACGCCTTACAGTTCTGGAGCTGGACCGTTGATGCTCAAAAACGGGGACGAGTGACTTGTATCACAGAGAAAAGTGCAGAAGTACATTATCGAGTAGCTTCTCCAATTGCCACTGCTGCCAGTTCAACGTCATCGCGGTTTGAACACGGGGGAACATGCCATTGTCTCGCATAACGGCCTCCATTTTGTTTCTGTCATAAATTGAGTTCCGCTGAATTTGTTTTCCTGTTTATCAATAGCAGTACTAAATTGCTTTTACTGTGAAGGCTCTTTAAAGCACGACTTTATTCATAAACGACTCTTAACAAAAACACTATTTGCTGGAACAAATTGAAAACTAAGAACTCGGCAAAAAATGTGCAGTGCTTTCGTTCCTCGGGAAGTAGCACTTAGAAAAGCAAAATAGGAATATTCTTCTAGCCCACTGAGAACGCTCCTTGGGAAAGTTCAGTTGAACGATGTACGGTATTGTGCGTTGAAAATGAAATGAGCAGCAGGCTCAAGGCGAGTTAAAAAGAACAGTCATGTATTTATTTTCTGCAGCACACAATCATAGACATAGCCTTAACAGTTTTCCTGCCTAGATATCACAATATTTCGGTGGCCCTATATGTGCTCTTCCAGAAAGCAATTCTCGAGAGAAATGTGGGCTTCCACTAGCGCCGCCGGGAACCGTGGTGACCGGCAGCCCACCCATTGGCTCCGCCATACGGCGCTGGGCCATACCGCCCCGACTGGTATCCAGCACCTCCATAACCATATTGAGGGTACCCTTCGTAGCAGTAGCCGCCGAGAGCACCGCTTGCCGAAGTGTAGCCGTAGCCTGCGTAGGGAACACGGCCGTAACCAACTGCAGCGCCACCGTACGGCCCATATTCGTATCCACTGTCGCCGTTGTATGCATTGTTGCAGCCGCTGGCCACACCCCTGGCACCGTACGCAGTAGGAGCAAACCCGGCCCGCCCTTGAGACTAGAGCTCTACGGGGAACCGGTGGGACCACCGGTGCGGCGTTGAAGACTACGTCGGCGCTGGCACCCGGTGCAGTTCCTGGCTCGTTTGTGTCCACCGTGGCCCGGAAGCCAATGGCGTCGGCGACGTAGTTCACCCGGCGGTACAGGCCGTACGCGTCCCTGTAGCCGTACGATCCGGTCTTGGTGTTGCTTGAGTTTCCCTGCTCACTGCGGAACTGACGGTTGCCGTACTCGTCCACGTTGTCGTAGCCGAAGCTGTACGGCTGAGGTGGCTGGAAAGAGAAGGTAAAAAGGGTCATTTAGTGCCCTACGATTTGATGGAGTAGAGCTTTAAAGAACAGGTTCTTGAACTGTGTAAGTGAGGTTTCGTTCATTCTTCTTTTCCGCACGTTGCTCCAGACTTTCTGGAATTATGTATGAAGTAATAACGTGTGGTCATTCCCATTCATTGGTTCGTTTAACTGATACGTCTTATTCAAACAATTTTGCTCGTAAGGGCGTGGAAATATTGGATTGAATTCTGACCAACGACACTTACTTAGCCCGAAATAAAAACGGTCACGTTGGGTATATTCTCCCAAAACTTGGAGTTATAAATTGGATTACGCAGGAAGGTGTCAGTAGGAAAATCCTACTTTTTATTATACAGCTATCAAACCAAATACAAACATTTTCTTCATTTCAGGAATGAACTAAAATAGATATAGCATCACTAAACACTGACCACAATGAAATGAAAATAAAATATTATCAAAATGTGAAAATGTCTTTATTAATCTTTGGAATTTCAGCCGTATGGTATTTTATTCATATGACCATGTAACGTAAACGGCTATGATATTTTCTTGTGCCATTCGGACGTTATTTAGGCAGACTCCGTTCTGTAACGAAGGGAAGTTGGATTTGCGCTTATTTTGTTATGTGTAAAGCCGTTTTCATCTCGGAATCTCAGCAAGGCTGGCATATTAATACCCGCGCATCTTTTTCAGTTAGTGTACAGACAACTCCTTTTGAATACCTTGGGGCACCTTAAGCTCCCAGCATCACGTTCTGAAATTTGTACCAATGCGTTAGATCTGCGGCAACAAGCGTAATAACCTCAGTGCTCGCGTATGATGTGACTGATATCTGCAGATTAGCTTCGTAATCTTTTATTTGCTTAATTCGTTGTCTGGATAAGTAAATCAGGCGACGCATTGTTGAGAACGCAAACAAGCAAACATGCACGGTGAACCCTAAAGATAACTAACATAATGTTTGGCAGTCTTGATAAAGGTAACGGAGTGCGTTCCAAGAGGACGCAAGTGCCACGGCGACCAACAGAAGCCAAGTGGACTGATAGATTAGTTACAATAGCGGGGATAAGCTGCTGTAGCTGGTAGAGGACAGGGTTAATTGGTGGGATATGGGAGGCGACCATCCGAAGCATTCCGGTAAACACTAGGTTTCCAGCTACTTCGAAAGAGCTTGATGTTATTCGAAGCCCTCACGTGATGTGCAAACCACATAATATATGATAACACCGCCTGCATACAATGCGAAGCACTTTGCTTCTCCCCGCTTGTGTTTCCCCGTAAAGATTACGGTTGCGTTTTCGTGTCATGTCGTAAGCAAAATACGCCAGGCTAAAAATTGAATTCATACTGGATATCTCCTTTGAAATCAGGCATAAAGCATACAGCTCAAATACATTTCACTTGTCTCTCGTTTAACTCTTTGAAGAGCCACGTGTGGGAATTTTCAAGTGACGTAGCAATGAGTAATTGGTTGTTGTTTTTCAGGTTCGCTGCCCAACCACCTTCAGAGCATGGATTGGAGCCACATTTTTTTCATTCACACTATGAGAAGTTCAGTACAGGCGTATCTTGTTTCTATTTTCTTTTGGCTCTGGATTCGCAGTATAGGAAAACGGTACCGCAGTGTGGTGGGTAAAGCCAACCACTGTAGTCTTACCACGGAAATAAAGCCGCAGCTTTTTTGGTCTGACACATCGCTCGCTCTGCCTTGTATTGCACGATGTGCTAAAAAAGGAAAACTTGTACTGCTCTCAAAATAACAGGCATGCCAGTAAGGCAACAACGAGAATAACAGGAACATATCCTGATTTATTTCTGTCCCTGGTGACACGTGTGTTCACGTAATCGCGCGCCTGAGTTTAGTAACCAAATTTCTTGCATGCATGGTACGGAATTGACACTCAGTGGTTGGATAATGCGTAGACGTGGAAGCAAAAAAAAAAAAAAATCACGGGCGGTTTAGCTCGGAGTAAACCACGAATTATCGTGAAGTAGCACCATTAGTCCTGGTTTTGCATGATTTATCCTGACTTTCTATGCTTTTCCTTGACCTGAACTGGCTTACTTTGGTTTATATATCATATGACGTAAGAGTGAGTGATATGACATCTATTGTTACTTGTACTTCGGTAGAATTGGTCATTCTCTACTTTCACATATGCCTGGGAGTCCTGATTCCGCTCCTGGCGCAGAGGCGCAACGGTTAAGCTAAGCGCCACTGCCCTGCGATGGCAGCTACTGCCATCGGTGGTGCTTGTGAGGCCCACTTTATTCCTGAGTAATCTCTCGCGCCTAATCATTAATTGAACTGCCACGGTGGGCAGTTTGCTCACAATCCGGTGGGCAGCTTGTGAGTACGTCCCAGTGTCACGCGATCAAGGTGGCCATGTGCTAGAAGCAGGCTTCTGACAGACAGGCAACCGCTTTTCGGCGGAGTGGAAGCGCTAGGCAACTAAGATAGCAACCACAAGAATCGTTCACTCCAGACTCGGGGAGTTACAAGATTACCATTATTCAGCCCAAATGCACTATATAAGCGAGCAGTTTGATTTTTAAGAGCCCTGATTATTGTTTTGTTTTAAGCGAGGGCATAAAAGCCTCACTGCAGCGGAAAGCCGGCATCGCACTGAGGGAAGACCCTGCAGAAAAAACAACTTCATAGCTCGGGGAAGGGGATCCGAATCCGCGGCGGCGCTAAAAAATCAGTTCCGCTGGCCGCTGCTCAGACGACTACGCCATCGCCACAACTTTTTTTAAGCATAGTAGTTAATACATTGAGAATATATTCTATTTACATGAAATAAGTTATTTACAACGCATTCAGGAATTGCCAATAAACACATCGCAAAAAGACAGAGCAAGAGAGCACTATACGCGAGGTAAGGCTGGGCATATCACCAAGAGGGAGTGCCGCTTCGGCTTAATTAGGTCGGCTCGTGCACTTCCCTCAGATGACCGATCAGTTGGGAGAACTCGTAACATCCTGCCTGTACGAACTCCCAAGCTCTCAAGCTGCGCTTGCAATGCCGCCGTCTTCGCCACGTACTCGTGGTCACGCGTGTTAATGTGCCAGTCTCTGAAGCTGTAGTCCGAAAGCGAGGTCTTCATCATCGTCCATCCGTGTGCATCGAAGCGTCATCAGACGAGCATGTAGCAAACCACACGAAATTGCGGGATATTAGAAGAAGTTAAATTCAGAAGACCTAGTGCTATCGCAATGTCGTCGGGCAATGGTAATTACGCGACCTAGAAACTTTCATTGTTGTATTCGTCGTGGTAAACGCAACTGCATTGTTTTCTAAATAATTTTGCGCTCATTAGTTTTTGTACAGACAAAACGACGCGATGACTCATTTTAGCAGTGCATATAGATAACAATTAAATGTTATAAGTGCAGGGAACATGTATGCATGCAGTGTGTGCCAAAAGTAAAGGCAGAGTGATATCTTGTGGCTCGATCAGCTCTTAACTCTAAGCCTAAGAAACACACATGTACTCCCACGACAATATAAGCATCTAGCCTCTCATTCAATAGTTCATTGAGGGCTTGTCTTATGTTTATTACTGAGTAATATCGCCAGCAGTTTTCGAATACAAAAAAAAAACTCGAGATTTAAAATGACTGTTAATGAGGGTGAGGGTGAGGGAGGGCCATAGATTCTAATTTGAGAGTGAGGAAGGAAAGGTAAAAATGAGGGCACTTGCCCACCTCTGGTCATCAGCATAACGTCTGCCAGAGACAACTTCGTTTTCTTTGGCGCCGCTCTTAGTATTGAAAGGCGGCTAGAAGAATACAGTAGTCGCATAAAAAGCGGAAGTGACCTTTGAGTGCTACTGCTCAGGCCTCCGAATCAACCACCGTGATATTAAGCGGTGAACACCTCTCCTCTCCCCCGTGCAGTACGATAAGAACTCAAGTTTGTGCTTCACCACGCATCATTGCTATTTGGAGGCTTAGGGACAGAGACATCCCGTCTGCCTGTGTCAGCTCTGTGCCTCTCCGTCCAGGCATTCCTAGTGAGCGTTCGTCACTTCAGCCTTCATTTATTTCTGTATGAACAGGGTACCAGTGCAGGGGCCAGAACATTGTCTTCCTATTTTTACTGTGTGCTGTATGTCTGTTCGCTTTTAATTTTTGTGATGGTTTTAAGCGGGAAAAGGGACCAAACTTGTGCACGTATATCCCGATGTTCAGCGTTGCACACCGGACGGACATTTTTCAGTCGTTTACGCTCTCAATCAGGCCTAGCGGAAGTAGTTGAGCAATACTCGGTGCAGGTAGGGTCCAGTCCTTCATTATACGAAAATGGATAGGCGCGGGAGTTCTTTCGGATGGTGTGCGAGCGAGAGACCTCTAGCCAGCGAGGTAAATGCAACGCAAGTGACTTTATTTCCGAATTAAGGGCGCGAAGAACCCAGAAAAATGTCCGCAAAATAAGCGACAGGTGATAAGAAACCCGACCAGATCACTAGCTCAGTCTTCCTCCTTGATTCAGGGTAATTTCAAGAGCTCGGCTTCGGCTTCGCTGACTTAGCTGCGACCACCTGTCGCTGGCCGTCCTCACGACTGCGTGACGGAGTCCCGGCACCCCCGGACTTGTCGTTTTACTAACATTCACAGCGCAAGACGAACACGGACACGAGGGGAGACACCACAAAGCCGTTTTAGTGTTCATGTCGTCGAGCAGACGAATGTCCTGAACCTCAAACCGCGTGATTGGTACAAAATAGAGAACGGCAACGGGTGGTTGCGAGACAAAGGTTGCTATTCCGGGGAACGTCTCGCGACGGTTTGTTAACTTAACCACCAATTGTCACGGTGGACGCTTTGCTCCCAATACGGTTGAAAGTTTGGCATCTGCCTCAGCAAGTGGGTTGCGATGAATTCACAAGGTCACATCACCTAGGTGGTGGGTGGCCCATATGCTTTCCGCTTCACCAAGCCGATGGCGCATCATTATGTGGAGGATGCCAGCCTTAACGGTATCATTGCTAGCAAATACGAATTTTGCTGCAGTAAAACCTCCACCTATCTGGAAACGGCTAATTAACTATTTTGACAGACAACAACAATTCGATGTAGTTAACCTCAGTATCTCTTCAACATGCTTTGAAAGAAAAAAAAACATATGGTCGTTTTCTATTGCGCCTTCATCGAAATGCGGCCTCCACGGTGGGATTCCCACTCGAGACATTGGGATCAGCAGCCGAAGGGGGAAACCACAGATCGTCGATGGAGGGCAAAATGTTCGTTTCAGAGTGATGTATGTGGGACAGAGTAGCATAGATAAGAACTCACTGTATAACCAGCTGTACAGTTTCTCATTCCTTAAATGGTCAATTTTCGCGCTGTGAAATTATAGATTACAGGCATGTACCAGTCAGACGGCACATGCACTATTCTTCGAGTGTCTCCTATATGCGTCATCGACTTTTCAGTCCCGTTACATCCAAGAGATGTTTTAACTTTCTGAAACATCCGCACTTGCTGATGCAAAATTAAGCATTGATTACTAAGCCGTCTAGACGCAACAGCGAGTTGACAGAGAAAGTTCTGTAATTGCTTTTGGTAAATTTTCATGCTGACAAAACAGACTTCCTATTCGTCGGGGTTCACATGATTCGGCATGCCTTACACGATGCTGCGCCTGCTTGTGACGCTTTTCAGTTTACAGTTCATCGAGGTTTAGTATAGGCCAGAGCAGCAAGTGTGGCAATGATCGAGTTATTCAGAGCCAAGAGATGACATGATCGAGAAACAGAACGCGAGATATGGGATTAGAAGGCGCAAAAAACAAGTCTGCACTAAGGCTTTCTCTGCAATGAAGTTTACTTCATGCAAAGCTTCCAGCCACATAGAGGTAAGGTCCTTAACATAGTCCCTGGCTGCTGCGTACCAACACAATCTCCGCATTGCCATTAGAGGCGCTTCTCATGCGTTCAAGTGGATTGGTAGCATCAATATAATTTATGACTAATGAATATTGTGTGCACTGTTCTCCTACCAGAAGCACAACATCATTATATGGATGTTATATTGTGGAGTAAAATTGTTTTTTAAGGGTAAGCATGCTCACGAAGACAATATGCATGAATATTTTTTTCCGTAAACCACAAACAAATGACACACTAGCGTTCACTAAACTGAGTTAAAGTGTTCTTATACGTTGCAAGCTGCAAGCATCTATGGAAAACACATCAAATGGCACCCGCGCTGTTTTCAACAGCGAGCACAGTAGCATTTAGTGCCTGGGATGCTGCTGTGATTAAGCCACATGATTGCTGCTCTCATGGGAAGACAAAACAGATTACATGGCGATTCCAAATGGTTAATCTCTGTGCATCTCAGGGCTAAAGATACCAGTGTCATCAATTGGTACTAGAGTTGACATCAGCGACCAAACAAGCATTTCGTTCTTAAAATTACATGCCATCTATCTCAACCGTTCCAATTGCTGCTACGCAAAGATCGCATACAGAGTAACTTGCAAAATATTATTGCTCCTACTAATGATGACTGTAAGAAATACATATTTATCCTCACATTTCTGTCCAAGCAAAGCTGGATATCTAAGCCAAGTACAACGATACCGCAAATGAACGAATTTCGGGGCATCTAAAAAAAAAAAACTTTGTTCGAATGAATGCTTTCACTGCTACACCAAGCCAACCGCTACGGCTTATAAACAACTGAGGTAAATATATAAATGAGATTTTAAATGTGGGACACGAAGGAGACAGAGTGACGACCTTATGGAATAAGACCACGCCTTCTGGACTGAATAGTTCTGAT
The DNA here is from genome assembly GCF_052857255.1 of Amblyomma americanum. Classification (NCBI taxonomy): domain Eukaryota; kingdom Metazoa; phylum Arthropoda; class Arachnida; order Ixodida; family Ixodidae; genus Amblyomma; species Amblyomma americanum. Next base: position 116,528,295 of record NC_135499.1, read on the forward strand.
ATCATCAAAGTGAACTTAAGCTCACAAAATTCAACTTTGTGTAAGCATGAAGTTCTACAAAATGTTTAACTGAAAATATGGTATCTCTATCGGTAGCGCATCGTTGTATTTTGCAGAGGTTTCACTATTACTTGCATTCTGGCTTGAATGTATGATTCATGTAGTATAATTAATACTGTTAGTGTTGACTGCGCTTAGCTTCAGTCAAGTACTCTGACAGTTTCATTGTCAGTTTGTCCACTACTCAAGTGAACCACCCGTATAAATTGGGAGTGCTCAAAACATCACTTTCGCCAGCAATTTGGACATGACTTGTGCCTTGAACATTAGCACAGTCAAATATTTGCATGCAAGGATTACAGCATCATAGAGCTCACTGACAGCGAAAAAAATTATCACTATATAAAACAAACTGTCCTCATTTACATCACATCAAGGCTAGATGTGTCACTCTCGTGGTGTTCAAGTTGTTTATTTTTAGAAATAATATTGTGCACCTTCACTAGGCACATGACGTCTAAAGGATCTCCCGGCACTGACATGAGAAACGGACCATGGCATCAAGAGTCACCCACTGAAAGCTAACGCGTGCGAAATTACGCCAGCCTGCAAGTTCCACGTTCTAGGTTTTGTGTCTTGCATGATTTCTTTAAATATACGCACCATTTTCTTATGCGCTTCAAAAAAGCATGCCTGTTGTGCATAGGATTGCTTCTCAAGACCTCAGTGAGGTATAGATAAATATATCTTGTGAATTTCGTTATAAAAAACACTAACAAGAAGCGAATATTATAATGCAGTATCTGCAGTCGGAGGGCACATGAGATACCTGATACAGTGTAGAGAATGTTGCATGTGCAATGCTTGATCTGTATTCGGCCACTGTCTGTGCTGAATACTTCACACGCATTCATCACGCCGTCTACTAATAGCATATTGCACGCGGTCTTTGGCTTGGCTCATGGGCTGCCTCAGATAAATCACCCATATACTGCGGCATGGCAGCTGCTGCGGTAGCCACGCGCGCTGGTTTTGTTATTTTGTTTATCCAGCGGCAACAGAGTGAACCTCTACTAAGCTCTTTCCCACCAAAGCAATTCGGTTTCTAGCTGTAGCCGTTAGGGCAGGGAAAGTGAAGGACACAGGACGGTGCAGACCGGCCCACGCGGATGATAGCCTTGACGGTTCCCATAGCGAGCAGCGGGTGGCATCGCGTGCGCACGCGTGGAAGTTTCACTGCTAGAGGTGCAGCTTGAGGTTCAGATCTTTCTACTTCTATACCGGTTCTTGTATCCACCGTTTCTTGTAATCTTTCTTCTTTGAACGCCCTTCTGGTTTTATTTGTTGCTCTCTCTTTTCCCTCCTGGCCAGCGTTTCTATCTCCTCTTTCAAAATCTGCCGACAGTAGCTTCCCTTCATTTCCACCCTCTGCCTCTTCCCTTATTTCTTCCAGCGCGCGCATCCTTTCCTTATCCGATTTTAATGCGAGAACCTAGCAAATCAGTTATCGGTGTTTTTGGCGTAGTCAGCGAAAATAAGGTGGCGTAGGGTGGAACAGGTGGCCACCAGGGAAGCAGCCTAGGTGGGCCACTTAAGTCACGAGGCTCTGTGGCGTCTCACAGCCTGCCCACCGGATAATCTGCAAACTAGCCACAGTGGCATGTGGTCGGTAAATCAATCGTTGAACGCGATAGGTTGCTTAGGAAGCGCAACTTTGGTCGCACAAGCCCCACCGGCGGCAGCGCCTACCACCGCAGGGTAGTGGTGCACCCCTTCACCGCTGCACCATTGCAGAAGAATGGATTGACTGCTCCCACGGGTCTATGAATGTAAAGTTGAGGTTGACCAATTTTTCATATAGGACTATTAACTCAGGAAGGCTATCGCGTCAAATCTTTAAAGATGAGTTTCAGTGTCTCCCCAAATTTTTTTTATCTCATGGCCTATTCTAACGGTAACATTTAACGGAGTTCGTCCACCCGACCGAGGTCTGGGGGGCGGGGGCTCTGTAAAGCGACTCACCACGTAAAAACATTTCTAATGCCCAGGTCGAATCTCATAGAAACACTATTTTTATATTAGGGTGGTGTGCTCATTCTCAGCCTGATATATTTTACTGCCTATTCTGCCACATACAGCTTCAAATGCTCTTTTGAGAGTCTAACCGGGATCAAACCTGAGTGTTTGTTCTATTTATGATTGCTAGTTAGCGGCAACAAATGCAGCATATCAGAAAGTCGCGCAGTGCGACGAACTTCCGGCAAGCGGGGCCTCTTTGCTTTCACGATGGTGGTAAAATCGACAGTCCTGATCTGGTTATTTTGCCACCGTAAAAACAACCTTCAGAGAAATCCCAATCTCTTAGTGATCTGTGACGCCAAAAATGCCAAAACTTACCTGAGGTGCACGTTGTGCTTCTACAACTTGCCTTAATTAAACGCTCATTGCTAAAAGAATAGCTGTGGTTTAAACTTTAGTTAACCCGTGTCAGAAGCGAAAGCTTCCTTTGCATGGATACGTTAACAAACGGCACACACACTGCCGAACGGGTTGTCCGTAACGCGTCGATGAAATGCACGTGTAGCCGAGTCTGATCACAAAGTCAGTCTTCCGGCGCTCCCTCTCACGTGAAACCAACTTCGCGTCCAGTGCCGAAGTTGAAGAAACCTCCGACTCTACGTCGCAGGCTAGACGGGCTAGCTCGAGATCGCATGAGCAGAAGAACTTAAAAGGTCATGTGGCCTCTCGGCCAATCAACAATTTAATCTCCACCTGCCACGGTAAAAAGGTTGCTCACAGTACGATGGGGCAGTTGCCACCTGCCACAGTGGGCAGATTGTGATGACGCCAGTAGGTCACATGACATCTCTCAAACAATCAGGGAAGTTCAAGGACAAACTCCACTGAGGCTGCCATCTTGGAAACCTAGCGTATTGAAGCTTTCGCTTCAAAACTTGATAATTCTCTCCAGAAGAATGCGAATTTTACCATTATGAACGGAGAACAATCTATCCCCAAGGGACTAGTAGGACGTAGCCACCATCAGCACGGCATTTGGCCAATGCCACCAGACTTGAATGATGATTTTTAATGATTGTTAAAGTGCTCCCCATCAGATGAGCAAGGTCAATAGTATTCTTGCTGTGAGTTGTGGGCACAGCTGGTAGCAGGGAGATGTTTGTGGCTATCCTTGTTAAGTTTGGATAAATAAGGGCATCCTTGTTGCTAAGAACGAGTCGTGAGATTAGGATATCGAAGAAATTATAAAAATAATTTTGAGGTAAAGACTAACTTGGCGAAGAATTGGTGGAATGCAATCATCTTTAAAACGTACAGCAGCATCCCTTCGATATCACTGAAGGTAAGCTTCTATTTAACCTCCTCGCCTTTCCTCTTCCTCTTTTTCTGTCTCATTCTTCAGGGTATTTTGTTATTAGGTTGAGTTTGAACGTGCTGCAGCTGGAATGAAACGTGTGTGGCAGGTGTTTCACAACAGTAATTAACTTAGTGTGAAGGAATTCATAATAAAACGAAATCAGTGCCGATGCTGAGACACAAGGGCCTCTTGAAGGATCGTACTGAGAAAAGGAGAGAAGCGAAGCCAAGTATAGCAGCCATCAACGAGGAGAACGTCAAACAATGTGTCAGAAGTTGCCTTAGTTGTCAAGAGCGCAACGCAAGAAACCTCTAACCCGGTGGCAGTGACCAATGCCACTGTAGCAGCGAGTCCACTGTGAGCAAGACGGACCTTCCTGTGAAGCGATGTTTTAGAGCGATAGCTCCTAGGCGCCCGCCCCGGCTCGCGTGTTGCAGTCGTCCGCCGTCGTTACCATCGGCGTAACCGATGGGTGGTCAACTTGAGTCGCATAAGCCTGCTGCTGTCTCTGCTTGGATGAAACAGCTGCCTGCGAGTGCATCACTTGACCACTATATCAGTGCGCTAGGAAAATATCCACAAAACTAAATGCCTAAACAGCTATCTCTGAATATCGCGTTACATAGTCGTAACCGCCCTGTGACTTCTTAGTTGTGAACGCTGAATAGAAATAGCCAGAAACCCTTGGGCTGCTTTCAAAAACTGCACAGACCAAGTTTATAAGTTTCCAAAACTGGAAACGCGAAGGTTTTGATAAATAGCTATCATTAAAGTATTTTCTTTGCCCTCCAAAACCTATCCCTTAGGTAAGCGCTGAAAGAGCTCAAGTGTTGTACGCTTTCTTCTTGAGGGGTATGAGTAAACAGCTTTAGATTAAGCATGAAAAAGAAAGCAGTACCTGAATGGAATAGCAACTGCGCAGCTACTACAGTTCTTCATAAAGTCATCAATAAAATCTCCATAAGGAAGGGCATCAGGCCAGGAGGCACAATCTCGCCAATGCTATTCACCGCTTGCTTAGAGGAGGTATTCCGAGGCCTGAACTCGGAACAGATGAGGATAAGAGTTAACGGAGATTACCTAAATATTCTGCGATTCGCTGATGACATTGGCTGGTGGTGAACTGAAAATCATGATCATTGATTTGGAGAGGCAGAACAGAACAGTCGCTTTAAAAATTATCATGAAGAAAATGAAACTTATGTTGAACAGTCTAGCAAGGGAACAGCAGCTCACAATTTGCAGCGAGGTGCCAGAAGCGGTAAATGATTACGTCTACTTTGCGCAGGTGGTGACAGCTCATCCGGATCATGAGAAGGTAGTAACTAGAAGGATAAAAATAGAGTGGAGCGCATATGGCACGTTCTCTCAGATCATGAATGCCAGTTTACCAATATTATTCAAGAGAAAAGTGAACAACGGTTGTATATTACCGGTTCTCGCCTACAGGGCAGAAACTTGGAAGCTAACGAAAAGGGTTCAGCTTAAGTTAAGGAGAGCACAGTGAGCGATGGAAAGGAAAATAATATGTGTAACGTTTAGAGATCGGAAGCGGGCAGAGTGGGTGAGAAAACAAACGCGGCTTAATGACATCCTAGTCGAGATCAAGAGGAGGAAATTTGCTTGGGCAGGGCATGTGATGCGAAGGCAAGATAACCGCTGGTCCTTAAGGGTAACGGAGTGAATTACAAGAGAAGGAAAGCGTAGCAGGGAGCGGCAGAAGGTTGGGTAGGTGGATGAGATTAAGAAGTTTGCAGGCATAGGGTGGGCGCAGCTGGCAAAGGAGAGGATTAATCGGAGTTGCCTTTGCCCTGCATTGGGCGTAGTCAGGCTGGTGACGACGATGATGATGACGGTTCACATTTGAAGTTAATGGTTGATGGTTGCAGCAGGAGCTAGGCTAGGAATGCCTGCGCAGGTGCCGCTCTTGAAGGAATTGTCTCCGATCATCAGCCTTCATAACCAGACAACCATTACCATCAGCATAGTTGAACAGGAAAGTGTCAAGACTCACTTTCCGAAAGCTCCGAAAAGAAGAAGGGAGAATTTTACTTTTACTACAATATCCATGGACAGCTCTGTAAGCTGCTTGAGAGACTGAAAGCGCGTCACGTGCGCGGTAGGAGGGAAGAGAATCTGATTCTTACGTTTACAAAATAATTCATAATGTTGCATAGTTAAAGAGACACTGAGGAGAACTCTATCAATTTTTTATTCTTAGCAAAATCTGATAGTTCGGCATTTCATGGCTTCGTTGCCGCTTGTCCAGGCGCGAAAGATGCATTTATTTCAAAGAAATTTGGATTCGAAGATGAAAACGTTTTTCCCGCCGCTCTGATTCAAACTCAGGGAACTCTTATGACGACACGGCAACTCTTATGACGTCTCAAAACGGAGTGACGTGAAACGTGACGTAAACGCAGACTCCGTGATTTCTGACGGCTAGCGGTTCGGTGCGCATTCTTTGCCAGCCTCAGAGATTCGAGACAACCATGAAGTACGGAGAACTCTTCCAAGGTGGCGCCTCTTGTCCTAGGAAGTCATCACGCTTGTACTTGCGAGATTGGCCTGTGGCGGCGATACCTGTATTTTGGTTCTTGCTATTTTCTACATTACAAGAGCTTTGTTCTCAGTAAGAGTGGCATTTTTGTGATCAGGAGCGGCTATTCTATCGATACAAGCCAACTTCAATTTCTCCTCAGTGTCCCTTTAAAATGTCCCTCGAACACCCGCCCGATATAGCTTCACATATCACCATAAGTATTCACGGTGCAGCCTGCCGTAAATAATTACTCAAATAAATTTACAAAATGCACACTGAATAACTACAAAATGAACTTTACAAAATGTACAGTGTTGCTTAGTTCAGAAAGCAGTTGTTACTCTGTTCTAAAACACCCGCCATTCTAAAGCGCACCCCAGTTTCATGTTCACAAAAGTAGAAAAAAGCACGCTTTTTGCAAAACCTTTACGCTACATTCAAACATTAATTTCCGTTGCACCTCGTTGCTCTCTTTACGGTTCTTCTTGGGTGCAACATCGCAACATAGCAGCTGCGTAACAACGCATATCGAAGGTCAGTGCATGTTCGAAGCGTTTTACACTCGCAGGCGACTTGGCTGACTAGCCTGCAAGCGCTAAGCCGGGCAGCCAACGGCCCTGTATTTTCGAATTTAGGCACCCCGCATGCTCCGGAAGTCACGGATGTTAAGTTACTGTCCAAAGATTTTCTCTCCAGCTATTTAATACTTGCCTGCGAAAATGAATGCAAGCCCGACCGGTCAGCGTAATTGTAGCGAAGTTTGAATTTCCGTTAATGGAACCGATTGCAATAAGGATTTATTATCAATTTTTCGTCATTGAGCTACATGGATCCTGGCAGAAACGGGCACGTACCCTGAGCCTGGACTACCCGCAGATCAGCTCTCAATTTGCGACAATCATTTTTTTTTGCATTAGAAGGTCTGCTTATACGTGGACATATATGGAGTTCGGCGTAACGATTCCAAGATGGCCACTGTGCCAATTCAGAAAGGTTTTAACTGCTTTCTTGTGATGGCAATGACGCTGGTGCTGTTGGTCGCCGTCGCTTCAGTTTTGTGCTTCGATGTTGCATGTTCATGAACAAAATGCAGCACATAAGATCGGGTAAATACGATATATCAACATAACTTTAAGTTCCTCATGAGGCTGTCTCATTGCAGTTGCAGGAGGAGGAGAAGAAACAATCTTTGGTGAATGGCCTATGGCTCAAGCCCTGAACGTAGCCCGGGAGGGCCCGTAGCGGTGCAGGACCCCACTAGCGTATAATTATCGCTTGACCCTGATGATCAATCTCAGCTGGCCGGCTGGGTCAGCGGCTAGCAGAGCGTTCTCCCAGGCTGAACGCGAGGGGGAAGGGGTGATGATTACTGGGTGCGGTTGTGGACAGGCCTTCAGGTATTGAAAAAGTGGGATATATTCGATGCGGTCAGCTCCTAGCAAATTTTTGTATAAGAGACAAGGCTCTTAGACTGCGCTCCAGTATCTGAGAACATTACTTTTAGTTCTTTTTTATTATAAATATGCTTGGAGATAAGCGTGAATGGCGAAGAAATTGCAATTAAAAACTGGGCTGGAAGCCACTGTTGCATGGAGCATACCGAGATTGTTGATTATATGCTCTTAAACATATTCGTCGCATGCTGATATTTTTTGCTTTTGCTTCAATGAATGTTTATAATCTGTGCACATTTACTACTTAAGTCGCTTCACGGGCCTTTAGTGGTAGGTGAGCGGCTGCAACTGTATAACTCAGGCTACGAGCGGAGTCAAAGCGCTAGGGGCAGAACAAGCAAAATGCATTGATTATAGCAGCTGCAGTTGCATTCGGCACAAAAGTTACGTTCACATTCGAACACTTTCAGCATTTCAGATTATTTTGAGATTAATAACAGCCTTTTATAAGTTGCAAGATATTGGCTCAAAGTATGAATTGCTCTTAAATAAAAATGGCCTAGCTAAAGCTTTACTAAAATCTAAAAAGCAGACACGCACAGTGCTTCCATCTGTGAAGTGTCCATGCAAGTGGCTAAAGCGAGCGTCGCTATCGACAGTTACAGAATCGCCTGCACATCTCTGCAAATGAAGAATTCATGCCATTTACGATGGTGAAGAATTCACTATATTTTTGAAACGCTGCGTAAGCGAAATGTATGGATGAACTAAGCGTCGCAATTAAGGTATTTGGCTTTTATAAAGAGATACACTAGTTTGTGTGCTTATCCTTTTAGCGGAACCCCGCACATCGCATGCCACTATTCATTCTTTTTCCTCTTATTGTTAGCTCACTAAGGAATGAAATCATGAAAAATAACACATCTTGCATACCATGAGAAGTATATAGATTCGAAAGTAAGCTACATAATGTCAAGAGAGGTAACGCAACAACAGCAACTTCAACAAGAAAAAACACGCTGGAATTCTGAAAATCTAAGGCGCTTTGCATTTTTCTCAGGGCTCTTGACAAATGCAGCCAAGGTGGGAAATTTTTTCACGGATGTTTAGGTCACTCACGCATCCGAGGTGTGTGCTCAAGGGGTTGCGCTTCAAGTGAGCGCACTGCTATCTTATCTCTCACCGACCACGCAATAGTGCAACATGAGATGAAACTTTTGAAATGTGAAAATTAAAAGAAGAGTTAAGGAAGTGTGTAAACACATTTTTTCTTTTTTTCGTTGTTTTTGTTAGCGACCTCTGTCGCATTTCTCCGCTGAGTAGTATAAAAGCTTGCTGACGGAGTCGAGAAAGCGCCAGAAGACGTTTGTCTCCGCTTCAGCCTCACTACCTGCGACTGCTCTTCCGTCGGGCGCACTTGTGAAGATAGAAAAGAGCCGGAATGTTTCCGAAGGTGAGACAGTACTACACCACAGATTCGTTTTGGGAAGAAAGCTACTTTGAAGGGTGGTTGTTCGGACTAGTGGGCAATTCACATGAGGTTCAATAGCGCAAAAAGTATTGACAAGACATAGCTCAAGCGCTTTAGTTCAGTGTTGTCCCTGCATTTCACGCTATTGAACTTCATAAGAAACGTACATAAAAAGAAAACATGCCTTACTACGAAACCCAGCTTCTACAAAACTGAGCAGCCGTTTTTCTAAAAAATCATAGCTTCTGCTGATATTATGGGAAACTGGGACAGTCTGTACTGATCCATAGGTAATCGGCCCCTTTAAAAAGAAGACAGGCGCTGCTGATTGACAGGGAGCAGGACGAGTGGTTTTTTAGACGAGCTCTAACGAAGGACGAACGTTCTATTGCATTCTTTGAGCTTCTAAAATTTGTGTAAACGCTTTTAAGGGCTTCTAAACAACTCTAGGACTTTCATCCGCATCACTATAGGGCTTAACGGTGTCTTTGAATTAGAATTGGAGACTATTGTTCCGATGAAAATTAGGCCTGACATTTAATGAATCACTTTCGGAAAATGAAAATAAAAGCGAGTTTGATGTAGAAGGAAAATCTTTTCAGCACTAGACTATCAGCCGGAGCGGATGTCATTTATGGAAAAATATTTTCATCGTGTACCTAAGTAATTACATTGAAATGAGAACGTTATAATTAGTGGAGATGATGTCTAGTGACAATGGGGATTTCGAAGTCATGGACGAAATTATGCCATAACAAATTCTGACGCGAAGAAAAAGCCGTTCCCTGAAACTTTGCAGCTATAGGTAATCCGCCGCTTTTATTCTGCGAAAAACTGAATGTGAGCATTAAGCAGGTGGAATCCTCGTGGTTAACGCAGCATCCACTGATGATGTGTTGCAATGATTAAGGCGCCAAATTGAAGCTACGGGCTCAATTTTCCGGTGGCATGCACTTTTTTTGCGGTGTAACTGTCAGAAAAAAAAAACGACCATGCCGTTGTCGATGACTATGCTTTTCCGCGCATCAACCGACGCACCGTAAGAAGGTGGCGAAACTAGTACAAATGCCGCTGGCATTTCAAAACCCAATTTATTTAAGTTCAAAGCGGGCGCCGTGGGCACTGTAATACCTCATTGAGAGACCTTGCATTTGCAGTGAGCTGCGTGTGCGCCTTATGCGCTTAGGTTTGCTTTTCTGCGGAAATTAATGCCCCAACTTCCTGGCAAAGTTTTACAAAATTAATTTTGCCGCGTTTCAAAATGCGATATGACATGGGCACTCGCCACCAGCCTGCTTTAAAAGAAGAATTAGTTATTGTATTTTCGTTAGTTAAGCAGAAAATGAGGACGATTTTTATAGTGACTGATGTTTACCGCGAATGGCAGTTTGTTCCTGAAGAGATTTTCTTTCTGCTTTGAGCTGACCATTTGTAGGAAGTTTTGAAACTGCTCACTTAACACTCGCTTCATTGCCACCAATGGCCTGATTATTTTGCACGAGAGAAGAGATAAGCAGCATAATTGCCTATCCCTGAACGAGGACAAAAGAAGGCGACGGGAATACTGTCCCCGGTCAGCCCGATCCGCCTTTTCATGATTGAAATCTCAACAGACTGGAGGTAACATGAAAACGAATGAAACGCAATTCGTGAGTGTGATAACCTTTAAGCTAAATGTTAAATCATCAGACAGGAGACAGCTAAGACACAATGTCTCTTCAATTTCATCTTTTTGTTAAAATAAATGAATAACAAGAACAAATGTGAGAGGAAAGATATAAAGCACCTAAGTAAAATTGGTGAATCCAGCAAGATATGCCGGAAATACTGTTATGCATGACTGCTTACCTGTGCAAAATTTTAAAGCTTGGACGGCGCTTGCAACGTCAGTGGTTGACATCGAGACACACAAAAGGGCGCGCAATGCGCAGACGAAAAATTTTAAATAGGTAATAAAATTGTTTTGCCCCTGCATAAATTCTACTAGAACACAGCGAGTGCAGGTTGAATGAAAAATTCAAGATATATTTTAAAATGAGAGCAATTAATCCATTTCTCAGCGTGCCGTAGCCACTAAGGTTTCCTGCTACTACAGTTCTGAGCCAAAAGTTATTTAATCCTTGATTGCCGGGATTTTGTACAGGCGCAAATCCTGCTCGTCTTCCTGGCGGCGAAAACTTACGGGCTGCACCACCACCACACAGCAGCCGGGTACCCTGGTCCTGGCTTCAGCGGCTATGCTGCTCCGGTAGCGGCCAACGCTTACCGAGGATACGCGGACTATGCCTCTGTGGGTATCATAATCAACATCACATTAGCAGCTTAACTATGCCCGCTGTAAGACAAGACACTCTCCCATTTCTCTACAATTAACGCTCTCCTGTGCCAGCTTTGGCTTCTTCTCATCGCTTTATTTATTTATTTATTTCATTTATTTCATAAATATTGCCGACTGCCCTTTGGCGGTCAGGGCAGGAGTGCACAAAGGAAAAAAATTACACAAAGTGGTAACAACAAAATAACAGCGACAAAGGGCGATTACAGTACGAGGACAAAATTCAATAAGACCAACGGGAAGCAAAAAAAAAAGTACAGGCAAATCATTTGACGTCAAACAGTCTAAGTGAACAGAATAAAAACAAGGAAACCGAAATACACTGTGTACTAGACACGCTACTGCGATACATGAGCCGAAACAGCAGACAAGAAGGATTCTGAAGATACCAGGTTGGTGATATCGCTTGGCAGTCGGTTCCATTCGGAAATGGTGCGTGGAAAGAAGGAACAAGAATATGCTTTTGTTCGGCATCGTGGCATCAAGATAGTCCTTTCGTGTTTGTTACGGGTGGGGCGTGTTGTGTTGTATTGCATGTAACTCTGAAAATTCAGTTTTGTTTTATTATGTATGATATTGAACAACATTTTTAGTCGGTGCTGCTTGCGACGGGATTCAAGAGTGGGAAGCCCAGATCTGTTGAGCAAATCAGACACCGAGACCTGCCGACCATAAGCGTGGTAAATAAACCGGAGTGCTTTCCTCTGGACGCCTTCAAGATTTTTTATATCCGTTTTTGTGTGCGGATCCCATACAGCGTCGGCGTATTCGAGCACTGGACGCACAAGTGATGTGTATGCTGTCAGTTTAGTTTTGCTCGTGCAATGCTTTAGGCGGTGCTTTAATAATCGAAGTTTTTTGGACGCTGCTGAGACAATGGACTGGATGTGTACGCTCCAGTTCAGGTTGGATGTCATGGTTACCCCAAGATATTTCACCTGAGTCACTGAGTTGATCGGAAGGCCATTGATTTTGTATGTGCATTGGAGCGGTTGTTTCTTTCGTGTTACTGTCATTTTTCCGCATTTTGAACTGTTTATACCCATTTGCCAAGTACAACACTAGCTGGAAACTGCTGTTAAGTATTCGGCTAGGAGTGTCTGGTCTTCGACTGATGTGATACTATGGTATGTAACACAGTCATCGGCGAAGAACCGACAGCGTATGTGGGAGTTGAAGGACAGGTCGTTCAAATAAATAAGGAAGAGAAGCGGCCCAAGGACTGAGCCCTGGGGAACTCCTGAAAGTACCGGCGCTTTTGTGGAGTGAGATTCAGATATCTGAACAAACTGATGCCGCTGTGTAAGATAGGAATCTAACCACTGTACTACTTGCCGATTATTTAAACACCACCTTATTTTTAACAAAAGATTGCCGTGCGATACCCGGTCAAACGCTTTTTCGAAGTCAATGAAAATTAAATATACCTGTCCATTATTGTCTAGTGACATCATAATTTCATTTGTGATATGAATAAGCTGCGTCACTGTCGACAAGCCTTGCCGAAACCCGTGCTGGCTTTCAATAAAAAAACCGCTTCCCTCTAGGAATGAACTTATGGGCTTGAAAATAAAATGTTCTAACACCTTACTGGACGTACATAACAAAGAAATTGGCCTGTAATTCTTCACGCAAAGCTTGTCTCCTGATTTGTGAATGGGTATCACCTTTGCTGTTTTCCAATCGTTTGGAATTTCTCCTGTCCTGAGGCTTTCAGTAAAAATAATGAAAAGGTATTTAGCGCACCACTCAGCATATCTGTACAGAAAAGCGTTAGGAATATCGTCTGGTCCAGAGGATTTTTTTGTGTTCAACTGCAATAGAGCCGAAACAATACCCTCCTCGTTAATAATTAGGTCTGGCAGATTGAAATGGCTAGTTCGAGATTCGGAGACTGAGTTGCTGTTACTCAGGAATACAGAGGAAAAGTGCTAATATCCTAATATCATCCGCCCACCTGTCTCTTGCAGCTTTCTGCGGCACTTGTTTTCGGTTGGAACGCTATCCGTTACCGTCAAAGACCGTCGGTCATCTTGCCTTCACATTACATGCGATGTCCATGATATTTTTCTTCACTTTGCCAACAATCTCACTAACTTTTTTGACTGTCCCAGTCTGCTCTCTTCCTGTCTTTTAAAGTCACACTTGATATCGGCGTACCGAGGGCTAACTAGCCTCGCTGTCCTGAAATAATGTTCATCTCTTTTCATTAACGTCTATGTATCCGCCATGCAGGCTAGCATCAATAATATATAACTGTAACTACCATTGGTAAGAAATATTATTTGCACGCCCTTACGAGAAATATTGTTTGAATAAGAGGTATCACTCAAATGAACAAATGAACCCCAATGACTACACGTCATTACTTCATACTTAATGCCAGAACGTCTAGTGCGACGTGCGGAAAAGAAGAGCAGACGAAACAGGTCCTTTGTTCTTTAAAGCACTTTACCATCAAATCCCCGTGCACTAAATGACCCTTGTTACCTTCTCTCTCCAGCCACCTCAGCCGTATAGCTTCGGCTATGACAACGTGGACGAGTACGGCAACCGCCAGTTCCGCTGTGAGCAGGCAGACTCAAGCAACGCCAAGACCGGATCGTACGGCTACAGGGACGCGTACGGTCTCTATCGCCGGGTGAACTACGTTGCTGATGCCAATGGCTTCCGGGCCACGGTGGACACAAACGAGCCAGGAACTGCACCGGGTGCCAGCGCCGACGCAGTCTTCAACGCCGCGCCGGTCGTCCCACCGGTTCCCGGAGGTGCTGGAGTCTCAAGGACCGGGTTTGCTCCTAATGCGTATGGGGCCAGGGGTGTGGCCAGCGGCTACAACAATGCATACAACGGGAACACCGGATTCGGATATGGACCGTACGGCGGCGCTGGAGCTGGCAACGGCCGCGTTCCTTACGCAGGGTACGGCTACGCTCCAGGAGGCGGCGCTCTTGGTGGCTACGGATACGGAGCGTAGTCTCCATATGGCTATCGTGGTGCGGGATATCCAGCGGGCCGGTATGGTCCAGCGGATTATAGGGGACCAAACGCATGGGCTGCCGGTCATCATAGTTACCGGCGGCGCTAATGTTCTTCCCTTGAAAACTGCACGGCTGCAGAGAAAATATAGGGAGGAGAACTGTGCCCCAAACATGGAAACACTTAAGGCCTTGTTGATGAATGTGAGCTGCAAAAAATAAAAAAAATAATCTACTTGTGAGTTGCCTTGAGCCTGCTCCTTATTTTATTTTCGAAGCCATAATACCCCAACTGGTTCCGCGGAACGTTGAAAAAAATATTGCCCATGTGCAAGCCAAACTTTGTATTTTGTTTTCTTAACTGCCACTTTCAAAGGATGGAAACCACATAACATTCTAAGCCAGTTTCGTAGGCTTCACCTAGTTTCAGCAAACACAATCGTGTTGTAAAGATTCGTTATGAACAATATACTGTTATGTAAATGAACTACAAAAAGCCTTGAGAGCAAGAACCAGTTAGTGACTCCTATCGAGCAAAGGTGATGCAAGGTTCTTCAGGACAGAATGGATTAAAAGAACAAAATGAAGTGCTTTATGTGAGGAAATAGCACCCCCGGTCTAGATTACAAGCTGAGAGCGACCTTGTAGAGATGGAACTATAGGGAAAGCTTTTGGAAATCTTACGTCGGCACTCTTTCTATGCTACAAGTCCCTCGTGCACGCTTTTAGTAATGAGCTGTGCGATTCCAATGTTCTACGGAGTCACAGCCCTGCTACGGCGATGTGGCTTGTGTATGGCTGCAAAACGTACTCGACTTTTCAGCCTCTGCACATAGAGCTGCCGTATCATCTAATCCAGCCCGATGTTGGCTTTGTTTTTATGTACGTACGAAAGTGACCTGCTTTGGTCGGCAGGGCAATCCCCATATGAATGAGCACCGAAGCCTTTGCAATGCTTTTGATGCAAAGAACCTGTTCTTGAGCTTTCCTATTTTCCTGGTCGCAAGGTGTTCTCCTTGGAGCTCTAAACTGGAAAAGGAGTTGTGTCTAGCACAAGGAATGCTGATGGCAGCGCTTGGTTGCTATTCATTTCTTTACAAGTATGATCGAACATTACTTTCGTCCCATTCAAAGCCATACGAATGGGTTGCTTGATTTTATGTTACCCAATCGAACATAAGCATGAAATCAGTCGTGCCTCTCTCCTCAAACTGCTAAGAAACGCCTTTCGATGTTTCGTCGACTGCTACTTTTATCTGCAATGTGAGATGGCTCTAGTTCTTTTTTTCGTCCCATTTAATTCCTGCGGAGGACACGATTCACATTTTTGTGAAGAAAGTATTTACGGCGACTTTCCACTCTGGGAATTCCAATTTATCATAATTCGACCTTGCTAAAGGCACCTATAGACAGGCGGCTTCACAGCAAGGTACTTGAACATGAGACCTGTCCACCCGGCTTCACGCAGAGAGTCTGTTGCAGGCTACTTTTTTTTTCGGTAAGTGCAGCGGACTGGGTGCTCTTTTCCGGTTCTCCTGCTATTGACCTTGGGTTCAGGTCTGTATGACAGAAGCTATTACACAAGGAGTTCCCAGTTACATTTGAAACTGTAGCAGATCATACATTCGTAACATCTGCACAGCTAGAGCTGGCTGGCGCTGCACATGTTACTGGCTTGTCTCCCTATTACAGACGCAATACCAAATGTTTGATTAGTGAGGCCTTGACCAGCATTGTAATGATACTGAGAGCGAGCGTCCACTTTTGGGAAACAGTACTGTCTACGCGCCGGTTAAAGCTAAATAATTTTCCGAAATGGATAGCAACCAAGCGCTGTCATCAGCATTCCGTGTGCTAGAGACAACTCTTTTTCCATATGGGACGCTGTTAATATTAAAAGTCGGATAAAAGAACATAGCAGTCGTATAAAACAGGAATCGAAAACGGCCATCGCGTGTAATTGCTGAGCCCTCCGAATCAACGAGCCACGATATTAAGCGGTGAAATTTCTACTCCCTTCTCCGTGCTGTGCCACGAAATAAGCCTAGCTGGTGCCGTACGCCTCGCGTCATCGCTAACACATAAATCGAACCAAGTTCTGAGGCATAAAAAAGTATTATTCCATCTACCTATGCCCACTGCACGTGCTCTCTTCCCGGACGTTCCTATTTAACAGTCGACGCTTCAGCTTTTTGTTTAATATGTGCATGAACAAGGAAACCGTACGGGGCCAAAACTTTGTCTTCCTGCTTTTACTGTGCGATTCAAGGCTGTCCATTCTAAATTTCTTCATCGTTTCGAGCAGGAAAGGGGGCAAAACTAGTCCACTAACTGCCATGTACAACGTTAAGTTCCGAATGCCTTTTTGTTCTGGCGTCGGCTGGAACTTTCTTGGCCGCTGAATCAGGCCCAGCGGAAGTGGACAAGCAACGCTCGGTGCAGGTAGGCCTCAGTATGTCAGTAAACTGAAATAAATGAATATGGGAGTTCTTTCATGTGGTGTGCAAGTGCGGTGGTCCTGTCAGCATGGTGCCCGTAACACAAGTGCCTTTATTTCTGAATAACGCTCGCAAAGAACGCACGCCAATGAGCGAAGTCTGCAGAATCAGCGGCGGGTAACCAGACACCAAACCGGGCCCGTTGCGTAGTCTTCCGCATTGCGTCCGGGTCACTTGGTGTATTTCGCGTCGGCGCTGCTGGCATAGCCAGAACGTGCTGCCACTGCCTATCCACACCAGTGCTTGACGGAGTTCCCGGGACCACGAGACCTGCCATTTTATTGCTGATGCCGTCGCGCGGAAGAATGTGCTGAACCACAGACGATATTAACTGTACTAAATGGCGATGAATGCACTGAATAGCGCCCGCTGGTGTTTTGACTAAGTATGAACGGGCCTGCTTTGCCGGACTTAGCATCTTCCTCTTCCATTAGATCTTCTTCTATTAGATATTCCAATAGAACCACAGATTTCCCCTGCGGATAGTAGTTGGAGTAGCGTGGCAGCATGAGACCGGTTGACGTCTCATGATGCCATTCCCCGCATTTTGGTGTTGTGTGTCCGTCTGCTTTCTGAAGCGTTTTTGTGGCAGGCAGCTCACCTGCCCACCGGGTGATGGGAAACCTGCCCACCGTTAAAGGTGGCGCAGCCGATTGAATCATGACATTCTGCTCGGGAAGAGCAACCTGGTTCGCAATCCAACCCAAGCTACCGAAGTCCCACCGATGGCAACATCTGCCATAGCACCTGCCCACCGGATGGCTTACTCGCCAAGGTGCAGCCGTTTGTAACCAGGAGAGAACTTGAGGTGCTGCGCCACTGCTCACCTGCCCCCCAAGTGGTTTTCTTGCCAATGTGTATCCAGTGGTATCCAAGTCAGAACCTGGGGCACTAATTAGGCGGAACCACCCATTGGCGCACCGAGCTAAGCGTGATGAGCAGCAGCTGTTAGGAGACTGTGATTCGAATGATGCTTGCGCCTGGCTGTCGGTTCTTTTTTGCTGCTTTCTATCAGAGCTGTCCCTTTCATGAATGTTTCATGAGACTGCAACTTTGACAAAAATCTGTCCTTGATTTTTAGGACCGTCGTCTATGAAGACGTCCACCCATGAGCAGCTGCGATGAGTTGTATTCGCTTGCTCGAGCGGTGTTGTGATGGGCATGCGTGTCATATGCGGGTCTTGCGAAGACTAGGGCAAGTCCACTACGGAAACGGTGCTTGCTTATTAGACGTGTCCTTCAACCGCAGATTCGGTTCAGACGTGCCCGGGACATTCAAGGGGTAACCTCCGGAGCCCTTGAGCTCACCTTATGCGTTCTGAAGCTTTGTCAGGACGGTGGAAAATGAGTTTGACAGCACAGTAAATTAAGCCCCGGTGTCCAACTTCAAGTTGACATCGTATCCGTTGACAGCCACTCGATCGGACTCGGCCCGAGTACGGCTGGAGTCGAGTTTGTGAAGTTCGACAGATTACATTTGCCTCTTGTTGCATCTAATGTTGAAGTGTCCAGTTTTTTACACCACAGTCATTTCACACGTCTCGTAGGGCATTCTGCTGGAGGATGATGGGGCTGTTCGCTATAACTTCAGTTTTTTTAATGTCGCTTTTGCGTGAATAACACTTTACTGTGCTCTTTTTGCTGGCGTTTAGGGAGTCGGAACTGTGTTTTGTCTTGGAAAAGCATTTTCGGACATTGGGTCCAGCGGCCTCGCTGGAAGGATTCTAGTCCCTTCGGAAGACCGCTGAGCGGGCCTCCACTGCGTCTCTGTGAATTCGCCTGAATTCGTAAAGCGTTGTGTTTTCTAGCATGCGGTCATATTTGGAATGCACACAATGTGGCCACCAGGAGACTACGCACACGACCGACGAAGAATATGCCTTGAACCAGTCGTCTTCTGCACCCCCTGAATCATGGTTGCAATTTTTGACGAGCGTACGCAGCGCTGGATAAAGTAAATTGACTTTCCTTATTCTTGCACACGCCGGTAAAGCGGACGCTTTCGTAGACCTCCCCGGTCGGACCGATGCAGCCTTTTGTGAGTCTTGTTTGCACCACTCTAGCGGGCGCCAATGTTCAGCGATCAGCATTTGAGTTACCCGGACGTGCCTAGCTTCTCGGGAGCCCATGGCGTCCTGTCTTGAACTTCGCCCAGTGCTTGGTAGAAGTCTGATGCATAGAAATAGCCTTCGAAATTGAAGGCTTCCTTCATGTTTCCAAGCGCTGGAGTTAACAATGTATAACTTCGGTGGCGGTTAAATGGCTGCGCCGCTTAACTGTGGAGAAATATTGACGTATTCGTCCGACACCGCCTCTTCTTGTTGCTACGTGAATATTGTGCGACATAATCGGATCTCTCTGTCGACCACAGCTTCCCTTCGTGCTCTTATTTTGTTTTTCTCTTTTTTTACCTCCACCGCCGCCCTTCCATTCGTTTTCACATCTATATCTATTGCCCGCTTCGATCGGTAAACTTGAGCGGACGTTATCAACGCGACGAATCTGTGTGCGCTCCGTACAACGACACAGAACATAGAAGCACAACTCATGCACAAGGCAGAATCTCCTAGAAGTCATATTTATTTTAGCGCGATCGTGGTGCACGCGTTCCCATCCTGACTTGTTTTGCTGCCCAGTCTCGTCCCAGAAAGCCTCATATGCTCTTATCAGAGTGTAGCAAGCAGTAAACCTGCAAGTTATTCACTGCTGATGGTCATGAAATAGTTAGCTGCTACAAAGAGGCAGATTAGAAAGTCGCGCATCGTGACGCCCAATGGCACGACCAGCAAGCGGGACGCCATTGCTTTAACGTTCATGGGAAAATAAGTGCGGTGCTTGCCTGTGGTAGGAAATGAACAGCGTGCTAAATTGCTCCAATTCCTCGGGGACACCCCCGGCACAGCAGTACTTCGGTTCCTCTACTGTAGATGCCGTACAAACAACCTCCAGAAAGAGCGTAATGTCGAAGACATCTGTAACAACGAAAATTCCACAAGTACGGTATGAGTGCCTGTCGTGCCTCTAAATATTGTCAGATTTAAAGGGTCAAAAACACCACCACTGTACACAAAACACTGCCTATTTTCCCATAAGGAACGAAGAACAGTACATTCCTCAGAAACCAGTTTCAGGTAACCACAATCAACACGGCATCTTTGTCAACAAAGCCAAAGTTAAATGATGAGTTGTAAGTGATTTTTGAACGGATCCGCAGCGCCAGAGGAGTAAGGTAAACCGTATGCTTGCAGTAAGCTGTAGGTATAGTTGGTAGCGGGATGGTTCTTGGGCGACCCTTGTCCAAATGGGATTAATAAGGGCATTCCTGCTTAGAGCGACTCGTGTGATTAGGTTATCGACGAACTTCTAAAATATGTTCATGAGGTACTTACCAACCAGAAGAATAATGCGTACATTGCAATGACCGTTAAGAAGCACAAAACATCACTTCAATATCACTGAAGGATAGCTTTCTAGTTAACATCCCTGCCTTTCCTCTACTTCTTTGTCCCCTTTCTCTGTCTGTGGAGGTTGTGATTTACGTAGGTTGATTATGAATGTGCTCCAGCCGTGATAAAATGTATGTGGCAGTCGTCTCCCCGCGATTACACCCCGCTAAGCGAATGTGAAGGAACCATATTGAAGAGAAATGAGTGTCGATTGCGAGAAACAAGGGCTGGTGAAGCTTCGCAAAGGGAAAAGGAGAGACGTGCAGTTAACAGTGGTATAGCCAAATATCCAGTGAAACCTCGAACTACTTGTCACCAATTGTCTTAGTTGTGAAGATCAGCTGGAAACGCATCTCTTACCCGTGGACGCGAACCAATGTCAGCGTGGGAACGAGTCCCCATCGAGCTTGCCGGCCATTGTCAGCAAGCGAGGTTTTTAGTTGCCAGAAGAAGTTTCCAGAATGCCTTGGGCTGCCTTCGAAAACTGCACAAAACAAGACTACGGGTCTGCAAAAGTGGAAGCGTGATGGTTTTATGATTAGCGTTCATTAATGTAATTCCTCACTCTCCAAAGTTTGGCCCTTGGGCAAGGTCTGGTCTACAGACGTGTTATATGCTTTCTTATAGAGGTATGTAGGTAACCCACTGCAGATGAAGCATGAAAAAGAAAGGAGTATCCACATGCAAATATAGATGGGACTGGCGGTTGACATTTGAAGTTGAATGGTAGCGCTGTAAGCAGCCGATGGGGCAGGAAAACTGGCGAGGTAATCAGCCTACATCATGAGCTGAACCTCAGCATCGGCGTTGATGAACACAGAAGTCTCAAGGCCTTCAGTGTACGGAAGTTCTTGGGAGGAAAAGGGACAGCTTTTTACTAATGTTTATATATCCATGGGTAGCTCTGTACGCTTCTCGGGAGGTTGAAAGCGCTTAATGTGCGAGGCAGCGATCGCAAGCAAGTTCTTATGGTTATGTGATAATTCCAAAGTAGCCCACCTAATATATCCCGGAAACACCCGCCCGATACAGCTATGCATGCCAATGTATGCAATAAATCTTTACAAGATGTAGTGTTGAGTTGAGTTGAGGTGTTGAATGCTACAGGTGTGGTTAGCCTTGCTTTCTCTGCCGGCAATTGCTCTACCGCAGCGTCCCTTCGATATTAACAATGCCGCACCTACCCCGCTAAGCGCACAGTCTCTTATAATAGCCCACATTCTCTCCCGCAGTCACCATCTATGCACACAGTCAATCCACACAGTTCACATCACAGTCCACTCCAGAAGCCAGAAGTCACCATCTATGCACATATTCAGTCACAGTAGAACATAGGCCAGTGTAGTGCCACAATCCATACACACATTCACTCACAGTATAACGTAGTTCACTCCAGAAGACACCATCTACGCACACATTCAATCACAGTAGGCCATAGTCCGTTCCTGCTGTCACCATTTAAAAACAAAATCCGTGTTTTGCAGAAATGTTAAAAGAAGGCGTGCAGCCTCCCTTCTGCATGTCTGGTTTCCACTCGGGTAGACATTGTCCTGCACTGTGCTGTGACGGGTTCCTGTCTTCATGAAGGAAGCGAACATCACATGCCTTTCCGCGTTCTACTCTGGGCAGTACATAATATAATGTTCGATATCCCCGCACACACCACATAAAGAGAAGAGCGGAGACGATGCTATGCCGATCTTATGCATCCATGCCATGCAGGAGTGCGAGCAGAGGCCGTGCGAATTCGATGTAGAAGGGTCGCCTGAGATCTTCTCAGTCCCTTGGTCACACATGGCTTGTGGGACGCAGTCCACAGGGTAGTGAAGTGATCGAGCACCGTTTTCCTGCAGAGACTTTTCCCATCTTGAGGTACTTTTTTTGATGGAATCCTTGAGAGAGCTTTATGGGCGAGACTGTCTGCCACCTCATTACCGTTGACTCCTATGTGAAAAGGCACCCACTGGAAATGTAGAATAAAGCCTCTGCTGTGCAGATTCTGCACCAAGCGCAGAGAGCTTAGAGAAAAGGCGTCAGTAGGGAATCCGCGCTCTAACCTCTGAAGGGCAGATTTTGAATCAGTTAGGATGACAACAGGTTGAGCCGGACAAGACCCTAACTTCCGTAAAGCCGCCTCAATAGCAACACTTTCAGCCGTTGTGGAGGATACGACAGCAGTACAGCGTACGGACCGCTTGCAGTCCAAAGAAGGAATGTAAAAAGCCACTGAGCTAGCTTGTTTGACCTTGTCCACAGAACCATCCGTGAAAATTTGAAGATGGCAGGCATACTCTTTTTCCAAGTATTCCAGTACAAGCGAACGCGTTGCTGCCAAAGGAGAGCTGCGCTTTGCGCTCACATGGGGAATTGTGACCTTACAGTCGAGGGTCGGAAAAGACCAGGGGGATTTCAACCGTTTCCATTGCCTTCGGACATTAATGCCTAAAGAACTAAGAGTACTGAGTGCCAAGTAAGCCTTCGACTCATATCTCTTGCAGAGCCGCTGGAGAAGGGATCGCCCAGCTACCGTCTCTCCTAAGCGGTCAAGATGCATTAATAGTCTCTGAGAAGCGATAAGGCTAAGAGGTTTCGATAGGGACTCATGAAGTACTGCCTTATTCGCAGCCACCTGGGGAGCTCCAATGGCTCTTCTTAGGCCCTTTCTGTGGACAACTTCGAGACGGTCAAGTTGTGATGCCGAGGGGGAAATTAAAGGTAATTGATACATTATCCGGCTGACCACCAACGCTTCATGAAGTTTGACCATTGAAGGAGGATGGTTTCCCCATTGCTCACGTGCAATTCTACGGATCACATTGAGACCAGAAGATATAGATGAAACAATCGCGTCTACAGCTTTTCGCCACTGTAGACGGGAGTCAATAATGACGCCCAGGAAACGCGCGTGGTTGAAATGACGGATGCAAGAGTGACCGAGGTCTATCTTCAACCGCGCTTGACGTCTTCGTACACCTGGAAACAGAATAAAGCCGGATTTGTGCGCTGACAGAGACAACCCCACACCTTGAAGGTAAGCTTGTGCCGAAAGTAGAGCCTGTCGAGCTATCAGGGTGAATCGCTTGCGTTGGTAGCCAGTAATCCAAATACAGATGTCGTCAGCATAAAGTGACATACGCACTTGCCTGCCACTTTTTTTCAACGAATCGGGTAGGCCAGCCATTACGGCGTTAAAGAGCGTGGGGGAAAGAACACTTCCTTGAGGCACACCCCGTGATAGAACCCTTTCGGTGCTTAACGTAATCCCTAACCGTACACGAACCACGCGATCACTTATAAACTTGTAAATGAATCTTAACATATGGCCCTGTATGCCCATGCCTTGCAAACTGTTTAGAACTGAGCTCTGAAGCACGCTGTCGTAATCTTTCGCAATATCAAGAAAAATGGCTAAGGTGGAAAGGCCGAAAGCTCTCTGGTGTTCAATGTGACTGATCAAGTCTAAGACGCTGTCTTGGGCACTAAGACCTCGGCGGAATTCTGTCATACATGATGGCAGTGCCTTGCTGTCCTCAAGCCACCATGATAAGCGTTCATTTACTAGCTTCTCCATCAACTTAGCTACACAGGAGGTCAATGACACAGGGCGATACGAGGCAAGGTGTGTCACGTCTTTACCAGGCTTCAGTACTGGAACTACATGTGCCACCTTCCATGACGGAGGAACATCGCCAGTCTCCGAAACTCGATTGATGAAGTTGAGGAGCTCCTTTCTCAGTTTCAAGGGCAGATTATTCAGCATTTGATTGGTGACGCCGTCGGGACCTGGTGAACACCGGCGCCGCAGGCCACTGAGCGCAGTCTTAAGCTCACGAAGCGTGAACGGGACGTCCATGATAGACCTGGAGGAAGCAGGTGGGGTATATATATCTATTTCTGAATCAGCCTGTACGAGTGCGTCTGCAAATTCCTCTGCCAAGCACGCAATAGGTTTTTCCTTGGGTATGGCAAGAGCTTCAAAAGGCTTCGAAGGGCGAGATTCTCCAGCAAGGCTGCCAATAACCCGCCATATTCTCGTTATCGGTGAGAACACAGTCAAACTAGCACAGAATGAGGCCCATTGCGACCTGTACAGCTTGTTCGTGCGCCGTCTAACAGCAGAATTCAGCCTATTGAAGGTCGTCTTCAGTTGCCTGTCGTCCTTCTTCCGCACGAGTTGGCGCTCCGCCCTTCTTCTCGCTGCGCAAAAGTTCCTGAGTTTTAAATCCGGGGCCGGAAAATGATCAGGTAACTTGACCGCCGTAGTTGCTGCTAGCTTACTAGAAATCATTTTGTCAACAACATCACCAGAAACACGTTCTAGGTGCTCTCTATACTTGTCCCAGTTGACCACGTTGCTAATTTTAGGACCATGCATACGAAAGTCGGCAGCAAACACAAAAATCGGATAGTGATCACTTCCCATGCGGTCAGGCGCTCTTGACCAACTCACGCGGACGTCAGGTGAGTGCAGTGTCAGGTCTATAGCTGTCGCTGAGGCTGGAGGCCGGAAAAAAGTGGGGCTTCCGTCATTGGCAACACACAGGTCCAGACTGTCAATAACCTCTACAAGTTTGCGTCCACGGGAATCCGTGTTCCTGCCACCCCAAACGGCATGATGGGCATTGAAATCACCGCAGATGATTCTAAATGCTGGGCAGCGGTCGCAGAGCTGCTCTAGAAACAAATATAATGCTACCTTTTTCCGCGGAGACACGTACACGGATGCAATAGAAAGGGTTCGAGAGCCGAGCTGTATTCTCACAGCCGCTACCTCAATGTCATCCGTGCAAAGATCGGCAACGCTTAGAGAAACATGTGGAATTTCTCTTCTTATGTAAAGCGCAGCACTTCCTGCAGGAAATGACTTTATGCTACAGTTTTTATGGGCGACATATCCAGTCAAACATCTCCCGCTTGGGAGGCCAGCTTCTGACAGGGCCAATACTGTAACACAAGTCTCAAGAATAGTTTTAGTTCAGCTAACCGACTTAAAATCCCAGCGCAGTTCCACTGCAATATAAACGGCACTTTTCGGTGCATAAGAGATCCACGAGGTTTAGCCCCATCCACTTTTAGTTCACAAGGAAGTTTGCTGCGAAGGTGGAAATTAGGGACTCAAAAGAAAGCACCAGCTGAAGGAAGTTCTTCAGGTTACCAGGCGCCATCGCTGGAACATGTGAACGCAGGGCCCCAAACAAAACATGAAGGAGGTCAGACATACATTGATTTTTGAGCTCCTTATTTTGCGCAACGCACTCACTTACAACATCGACAAAAGTTGCTGACGGGGACACACTCTTGTCCGCAGTAGCTGTTCTTTTTTTGTCACTTGTGCATATGAGGGTCCCCCTTGCCGTGGAGTCTGGCTGTGATCCGGCCGCTCAGGAACATGGACACTTTTTGCTGGAGGTCGAAGAGTCGACTCGCGCGCACTGGGCCTTGGCGTCTTGCTGGACTCAGGTCTCTTAGTGACATTGTTGGGCAACGCAACATCAGACTCCAATACTGGGAACTCGTCTAATCCTGGGACAGGCGTCTCAGTCGGTGGGGTTTTTGGACCAGCAATAAAGGACATCCGACGGTGCAGAGCGCTCACACGGAAAGGGCAGCCTCCGAAACTCGCTGGATGATCGCCACCGCAATTGGCGCAAGCAAAATCTGCCCTGCAGGTTTTAAAGTCGTGGTCGCCTCCGCACCGCTAACAGCGTCGATCCTTTGTGCAAACTTTGGCCACGTGCCCAAACCGTTGGCATCTAAAACACCGTGGAGGAGCTTCAGTGAAATCTGCAACTGCGTGTTTTGTGAATCCCAGATCAATTTTTTCGGGGCGCTCTGAGTTGGGAGCGAATGTCAACACGATAGAGTTGGTAGGTTTCGCAGCCCATTATTTTCCTGGAGACTCCACACGACGCACAAGTCGTTTCACGTGCAGCACACCTTGTGGTTTCAGATAATCAAGTAGGTCGCGTTCTGAATACCACTTTGGTACACCCTTAATAACACAGGTGTTCTTCATGTAGGAATGGGGCAACCGCACGTTAACTTTGAAGCCAAAAATCTGAGAGCTCTGCAGGAGCTTGTAAACCTGCTCTTCCGTCGAGACATCCAGCTGAAGAGCCCCGTGCATGGTGAACCGACTTCGAATCGGAGCTGATCCCAGCAGTGATTGAATGGCCGCGAAAAGTAAGATGAGATTCTTCTCTCTTAAATCAACCCCCTTTTCTGTGGGCTCAACCACTACCGGGATCCCTACCGTTCGTTGCTTGCGATGACTCACCAACTTGAAGCCCTCGTTGTCCACGTCAGCCATATCAGCCACTGACTCGTCACCATCCAAGATCGTTGACTCAGCCCCACTAAGCGATGAGGTCTCACTGGACGGGGGGTTGAGTCCATGTTCTGGTCTCTCCACAGCCTGGGAAGCCATGGCCGCCTCTTCCGAGCCAGCCTCCTTTGAATGGCGTGGTCCCTTTAGGCTTGCCGGCGCCGGAGCAGCCGCACTCTTCCCGTAGGGACAGTACCGCCTTGAAGATGCTGCCGTCCTCGAATATTCAAATAAAACTAGGTAAATTAGGAAAAATTAGCTAAATAAACAGAGGTGAGGCGACAGGCGATGTCCGGTTAAGACTACCATAATTAGCACATTTTAATACACCCGCACTTCAATACGCCGGTGATTCTAAAACGAACTCGA
This sequence comes from Amblyomma americanum, assembly GCF_052857255.1. Lineage (NCBI taxonomy): Eukaryota > Metazoa > Arthropoda > Arachnida > Ixodida > Ixodidae > Amblyomma > Amblyomma americanum. Next base: position 116,555,029 of record NC_135499.1, read on the forward strand.
ATTTTCCTGTCAGCGAAAATGAAGAAAGCAAAATTTGTGCAGAATCCTCACCCTACTTTTCTATATTCTTTTCGCGCTACACATGGTTTGTCTCTTTACGGTTTTTCTTGTCTGCAAGACTGCAACTTAGCAGCTGAGTAACACCGGATTTCCAAAGAGAGCCGTATTCTACGCTTTCCATACTCGTGTGCGGCCCGGCTGAGTAGGCCGTAAGAGGGAAACCGGAGTTCCAACGAGACTGTAGTTTCGAATTGGGCCGCGACGCACTCTCCGCTGGTAATGGAAGTGATGTTAATAGTCGATTATTTTCTGTCCCGCTATGCACCGGTTTGCCTGCGAAAGTGAACGCAAGCGCGAGCGAGAGCCGTAAATAGAGCGGTATGTCAATTATCGTTAGCAGAACTGAGTGCCAAACAAAAAGCTAAGGCGATAGCCTTTAATGGCACATACTAGCGGTGACCGTCCATCCGTTACATCGCCAACTAGGTCTTGTCACCTTGTGATGTAACGTGATCTTAAGGTCACGTGACCTTAATATCACGTGACCTTTACATCACCGAAAGATCAATAATATTGGTACGCGCGGGAAATTCAAATCAGTGGATTGAGTCGCAAGCGACTTTCGCCTTTCCGCATTTAGGAGATATCTAAGTGCTTGTAACAATTTTTTTCCAATCACTCCCTTCAGATCACTCCTTCGAATCAGTCCCTTAGCTCTTCTCTGGGCGGTGCCCATTTGAGAACAGGTTTTGTTAGAGAGCAGCTGAGGTGTCAGAAGGTCACGTGACTTTGCTGCCCCACCTGCCACCTAGGTTGCTTCTCTGGGAATCTTAGTGTGCTAGCCCTAGAGTCCCCAATGGCCGACTTCACCGATTTTTATCCGGCCTCTCTGCGTCCTAGAGGAGCCGGGTGGCTGAGTTGCACCTGAATGCGTGGCAGGAGGGCCGCCTAAGTCACGGGATCTGGTGATGTCATAACAACCCTGCCAGCGGATTGTCAGCTAATTGCCCACCATGCCAGGTTGCGGTTTAATTAGAGATTAGTCGCGAGAGATTGCTTGGGAAAAGCAACATGAGGTTCACAAGTTTCATCCCTGCCAGCACCTGCCATCACAGAGCAGAGACCGCATCGCTTATCCGCTGCACCCCTTAGCCAGGAATGCTATGAGCACACCCAGGGATCTATGAATGTGCGGCCGAGAATGAGCAATGAGAGAAGGAGAGCCGAAATGGTAGCGCACGTAATTCGCATCTGGCCAAAGCACGCTAAACCGTCCGTCATTTTTCCTGCTTCCCCATATAGCCCCATGCAACGCGGCACAAGGAGGCACCTACACGGGATGTGTGCAGCGCGTAGCTCATCCCCCAGTTTACAACAGTCTTATTACCGCTATAGTGTTAAAGGCACTTTTCACCACTAAATCCGGTGTCTGCTTTGTCGGCACCGGCGATGTGAGCGAAAAATCATGGGCATTGCACTGACAAGTGGTCCCCAGATATCAACCCAGGAGGCGGGTGGGCCACCTAGGCCAGGCAATCTTGCGGCGCCCACCGTATAGTGAGGGTGCCGCGTGCAATTTTAACACTTGTTGCTCGGGCAACGCACCCTGGGAGCACCTGCGATCGCAGAGCAGTGGGGCATCGCTTAACCGCTGCAGCACTGCGCCAGAAGGGATCTGTGGATTTCCAGGGATCTCTCAATGTTAAGTAGAGTGACCTGACAATTAAATTCCGTCACGCTACCGCGTAATATCCTTAGGCCGGTGCTTAACGATCCCCTCTAATTTGTTTTTGTAACAAAATGTCGGCTCCTACGTGGCTGGGCGTAACGACTCTAATATGACAACTATATCAATGCAGAAATGATTAAGCGCTGTTTTCTGCTGGAAATCGGACGGGTGCTGTTGGTAGCGTTGTTTCTGTTTTGCATCCTTTTGGAACGTACATGCCGCTTCGAGGCACGATATTCGAGAAAAAAAAAGATGGCGTTAAAATCGGGTAAATACGGTGCATCAACCTAACTTGAACTTCTTCATATAGCGGTCTCATATAGCAGTGGCCGCAGAAGGAGGAGAAAGAACCTTTAATGAATTGCCGATAGCTTATGCTCTTGAAGTAGCCCGGGAGGGTCCCTAGGGGTCCAGGAGTCCACTGTCCTCCTCTTCTCGCTTGGCCCCGTCGATCAGTCTCAGCTGGTCGGCAGTGTCAGCGCCTAGCAAAGCGTCCTCCCCGGATGAGCGGGACGGGGAAGGGATGGTGATTACTGCACGCGGTTGTGGCATGACCCACAGGCATATTCGATCTGCAGGCTGTCACCTCCTCGCATGTTTGTTGTAAGAAAGAACACTCTTAGAATTCGCTGAAGTATTTCAGCACTTTGTTTTTCTTTTTAGAAACGTATTTGAAAGTAAGCATCGAAGGAGAAGAAATTATGATTACTAACTGAGCTTGAAGCCTCTATTTCATGAGACATATAGAAATTGTTTTTTATTGGCACTATTCGCAACAAGCAGATATTTTATTCTTTTACTTAAAAAATATTCATTGTCTGTGCATATTTACCAGCCTAGTGGCTTCATTGGTTTTTGTTGATTTGTGAGTGGCAGCAACTGCTGTAAAGCAGGTTATAAAAAGAGCCGAAGCACTGGGCACACAAAAAAGAAAGCGAACTGATGATACTAGGTGAAGTCGCATTTGGTTCAAAAGTTCCATATCAATTCGAGTGCTTTCAGCATTTCAGATTCATAAGCAGCCGTTTATACGTTAAACCATAACGAAGCTAATCTGCATTGCCTTTCGGTAAGCGTTAGGCTACCTAAAGCTTGAAACAAGATCTCAAATCACTGCAAAATGGAGTCACGAACGGCGCGCCTTTCTGTCGTTATCGAGCCAGCGAACGTCGTTAACGAGGGCTACAGGAGCACGTGACATTTCCGCGACTTAAGAATTCATCCTTTTCAAGATATTGAAGAATCCATGATTGCCCTGGAATGCTGTGTATGTAAGTGAGCGGCATAGAGCGAATAAGGCTGCTATTTAATGTATTTTTATAAAGAGATTCATGAGTTTGTGTGCTTATCATTACTGCGTAACCCACCGCACCGCAGTTTAATATTTATTGTTTATAATTTGATGGCTCGCACATTAAGGCATAACAATGTAAAAAGCAAAGAACATGCAGCCCATAAGAAGTTCATGTATTCGATTCCATTAATTGATTTTTCGTTCTGTCGGACACTGAACATCAACAGTACACTTTTTCAAGAGCTACAAGAAGCGGCTAACTTTTCTGGTTTTCAATTAAAAAGCTTCCCCCTCTCTCTAAAGCTACAAGAGCAACTATAACAAAGAAGCAGCGCTCCTGAATTTTGCAAACCTAGCGCGCTTTGCGTTTCTGAGAATTCTTGGCGTAAACAGTGAAAGCGTGAAACATTTTCACGCATGTTTAGGTCACTCACGCGCCCCAAGTGTGTGCTCAAGGGGTTGCGCTTCAAGTGAAGGCACTGTTATCCTGTCTGTCGCCGTACACGCAATAATGCAGCAAGAGAAGAAACTTTCGAAATAATTTAAAAGTAAGAGAGGAGTTAAGCGACAGTGAAAGCACATTTTCTTCTCTTCTGTGTTGTTTTTGTTAGCGACACATGTCACATTTCCTCGCTCAGCAGTATAAAAGCCTGCTGACGGAGTCGAGACCTCACCAGAAGACATTTGTCTCCTCGACAGCATTACTCCCTGGAGCTGCACTTCCGCTGGGCGCCACTTTGGAAGACAGAAAAGAGCCGGAATGTTTTCGAAGGTGAGACGGTACTGCACCACAGAAACCTTCTAAGAAGTGACGCACATATAGCGCAGACATACTATAGTACGAAAAATTGGCTCGTAATGATGATAGGAAATTGGGATAGTTTGTACTGCTCCACAGGTAAACGACACCGATGAAAAAAAGGACTGTAAATTCTAAATGCCAGGACAACATGATGACTGCTGTGTTAGTCCACAACGAAGAACTGACCTTCTATGGCACTCTTTGACACTCTAGAATTCGTGTTGAATGCTTTAGAGTGCTACTGAGAGACTCTATCTCTCTTATTCGCATCTATCCACTGCTTCGCGGGTGCTTTTGAATTAGGATTAGAAGCTGCTGCTTTACTGAGAATTCTTATTTCCTGAAACTAAGAAAAAGCCGTTCCCTGAAGCTTTGCAGCTAGATGAAACCTGGAGCCTTTTGGACACAAAACAGAAAGTGCGGTTGAAGCGGGTGATATGCTGGGTTCTAAAGCAACAGCCGCTGATGACATGTTACGATGACCATGGCGCCAAATATGAACTGCCTAGTTGATATTGTGATGCCAGGCATTTATTTTTGCTCACTATCTCTAAAAAAGCAAAAAAACTCTTGTGCCGTTGGCGATGGCTATCCTTTTCCTTGCATCAAGCAGCGCGCGAACAGGTGGTTAATGGCTTGGAAGAAGCCGTAAGCTCTTCGAATTTTGCGCTGTGGGCACTGTAATACAAGATTAGCGGTCGTTGCGTTTGAAGCGCCTTATCCGCTTCGTTTTTGCATTTGTGGAAACAATATCCTCGAAGTTTCTTTGCGCTGTAGATCTTTACGGAATGAGTTTTTCCACGTATCAACAAGTGGTATGGCATAGCCGTCGCTACGGCTTCAGGAACAGACTACTAGGCTGTGTAACCTAAAATTAGATTATTGAATTTCAGTTAATTAACTTCAAAATTAGGACATTTTTTATAGCAACTAGCGCCCGCAGCGGCTGCCAGTTTGTTGCTAAAAAGAATTTCATGCTTTGTCAAACAGACCACATTGAATGTTTTGATAGTGTCCACTTAACACATGGTTTATTGCCAGTAAATGCCAGGTTCTCTTCCACGAGAGAACAGAAAAGCGTTATACGTGCCATTTCATCAGTCACGACAAAAGATGGCATCTGGAATAGTGTATCTGGTCCGCTCGATTCGTCTTTGCTCCATAGAAATCTCAACAAAAGTGAGATATTGTGAAAAAGATAAAAATGCAATTCATAATTGTGATATACTTTAAGCTAAGTGTTAAATCCTCAGACAGGAGATAGGTAACAAATGCTGTTTTCTTTATTTCGTCTTTTTGTAACGCATTTTCGTGAGCTTCAAGGATTCAGTGCTGAAGTAACAAGGTGGTTGCTTCGTTTGCCTTTAACCCCAGAGACCTACTCCCTCGTATCCATTGGCAATGTTCCGGTGTTTTATTTTTCAATATTTAGACAATCACAGCGTACTCATTTGGCGATCATGCAAGCTTTCACAGCTTCAGGTAAGTTCCGTTTCCCACTGTGTATATATCAGCGCATGATATAGAATTCATAATTACCTAGACAAAAAGAGAATAAACCCCGTACGCAGAATGCATGAGAACAAGAAATATGGCACGGAATCAATAAAAGGACGTTAGTAAAATTTCATGAATCGAGCACAAAATGTCAACAAAAATAATTATGGATGGGTGCCGTCCTGTGCTGAAACTGTAAAGCTTGGGATGTGCATGACAATATCAGTGCCTGGCACCGAGAGGTTCCTGGAGCACGAGGCGGGCACTGAGCGGACGGAAAATTTTAAGCGGATAAAGAAATGGTTTCGATCCTGTACAAAATCTAAGGGACAGCAGCAAGCGTATTTTAAATGCCAACTTCAACTGATATATTTTGCAATCAGCCCGATGAATCAAGTTCCCAGTGTCCTGCAGTAACTGAGGTAGCCTGTTAGTACAGAATGAAATAAATGAGCGAAAAGTCTGCTAATGCTTAATTGACGCCATTTTCCACAGGCGCAACTGCTTCTCGTCTTCCTGGCGGCGAAAGCTTATGGGCTGCATCACCACTCCACAGCAGCCGGGTACCCTGGTCCTGGCTTTGGCGGCTATGCTGCTCCGGTAGCGGCCAATGCTTATCGGGGATACGCGGACTATGCCTCTGTGAGTATCATAATCAACATCATCATTAGCAGCTTAACTATGGCCACTGTAGGACAAAGGCCTCTCCCATATCTCTCCAATTAACCCTGTTCTCTGCCAGCTTCGGCAGCTTATCCCTGCTATAGTTCCTATTTTATCCGTCCACCTGACTTCTGTCGGTCCCTGTGACACTTTCGTTCTCTTGGAACGCAATCCGTTATCGTTATCAAGACTGCTGAGCGAAGTGTTAGTTTTCTGCGCATTATCTTTAGAATCAACCGTGCATCTTTGCCTGTTTAGGTTCTCAATCATGTGTTGCCTGATTTAGTAAGCAAGACAACGTCGTTCAGAAATCAAAGATAACGAAGGTATTCTGTAGATATCTGTCACATCATACGCAAGCATTAAGGATATAACGATGGTTGCCGCAGATCTATTGCATTGGCACAAATTTGAGAACGTGCTGTTGTGAACCTAAGGGGCCGGAACGTTTTGAAATGGAGTTGTCTTCACACTAATTGACAATTATGCGCGGGCATTACACTGCCGGCACTGCTGAGATTCCGAGTGGTAAACGGCTTTACGCATAAAGAAATAAGTGCAAATACAGGTACGCTTCCGTTAGAGAACATGGTCTGCATAAATAACGTCCGAATGTCACAACACAATCGCTTAATCATTGCGGTTGCAAGGTCAGAAGAATAAAATACCATACCGCTGGAATACCAACGATTAATAAACACATTTTGACTTTTTTGGTAATATTTGATTTTAATTTGATATGTGCGTGTTTGGCGAACCTATCTATTTAAGTTCATTCCTTAATTTAAGCAAATGTTTATATTTCTATGATAGGTGTAGAATAACAAATTCGATTTCCCTACGCACAGCTTCTTGCGGAATCCAATTTATATCTGCAAGTTGTGGGCGAAAATGCCCAGTGTGGATCGTTTTTCATTTCGGGCCAAGTAACAGCTATTGGTCAGAATTCAATCGTTTATTTCTACGCCCTTACGCGCAAAATTCTTTGATTAAGACGTATCATTCACACGAACCAATTAAACGGATTGACTAGACGTCATACTTCATACGTAATTCCAGAAAGTCTAGTGCAACGTGCGGAAAAAAGGAATAAACGAAAGATCGCTTTCACAGTTAGAGTGCCTGTTCTTTAAAGCTCTATTCCATCAAATTCCGGGGCACTAAATGACCCTTCTTACCTTCTCTTTCCAGCCACCTCAGCCGTACAGCTTCGGCTATGACAACGTGGACGAGTACGGCAACCGCCAGTTCCGCAGCGAGCAGGGAGACTCAAGCAACGCCAAGACAGGATCGTACGGCTACAGGGACGCGTACGGCCTCTACCGCCGAGTGAACTACGTCGCCGACGCCAATGGCTTCCGGGCCATGGTGGACACAAACGAGCCAGGAACTGCACCGGGTGCCAGCGCCGACGCAGTCTTCAATGCCGCGCCGGTCGTCCCACCGGTTCGCGGTAGTGCCGGAGTCTCAAGGGTTGGGTTTCCTCCTACTGCATACGGCGCCACGGGCGTGACCAGCGGCTACAACAATGCATACGCCGGGTACAGTGGATACGGATATGGGCCGTACGGTGGCGCTGCAGCTGGCTTCGGCCGCGTTCCCTATGCAGGCTACGGCTACACTTCGGGAAGCGGTGCTCTCGGCGGCTACGGCTACGGAGGGTACCCTCAATATGGTTATGGAGGTGCTGGATACCAGGCGGGGCGGTATGGCCCAGCGCCATATGGCGGAGCCAACGGGTGGGCTGCCGGACAACAAGGTTTCCGGCGGCGCTAGTGGTAGGCCACATTTATCTCGAGAATTGTTTTCTGGAAGTGCGCATATAAGGGCATCGAAATATTGCGATATCTAGGCAGGAAGACTCTTCAGTCTATATCCATGAGTGTGTACTGCAGAAAATAAATACATGACTCTTCTGTTTAACTTGCCTTGAATTTGCGACTGATTTTATTTGGAATGTACTATACAGTAAATGTTTCCTCCTAACATCGCCAAAGAGTTTTCTTAATATGCAAGCCGAACATAGTATTTTTTTTTCCTAAGCGTTACATCGAAAGGAAGGACAAAACTGCACATTTTGAGCCGATGACGTAGTTCTCAACTGTGTCAAAAAATTGTCTTGTTGTAGAGAGTCGTTTATAAATAAAATCATGTTATAAGGAGCCTCCACAGTAAGAGCAGTTTAGTACAACTATCGAAAAATGGCAAATAAATATTCAGTTGGACTGAATGGACCGCATAAACAAAATATAGGCCTTTATGCGAGGTAATGACACCTTCGCCCCGCGTTGAAAACGATATGAACACGAACTGGCAGCAGTGGGATTTAGAAAATCTACTTGATAATATACTCCGTTACTTTCTGTGTGGTACAAGTGGCTAGTGCGCGCTTTTTTGCATGAGTGATTCGGCTCCAAAATTGTACGGCATACGCAATACTGGTCAGTCGTAATTGCCATTTGTTGGCTGTGCAAACGTTCTAGGCTTCTCAGCCTCAGCAGCTCGCGCTGACGTAACATCTTAGCTTGCCAGTTGCTGGATTTGTTTCGATGTGTGTACGCAACTCACCTGACTTAATATAGAATCGATGCTAAAAGCAATTTACTCTTGATCTTTTGCTGTGTTCTTGATGCAACGCTAGTTTTCGCGGGGTTTCTTATTGGTCTACTCTTGAGGTGTGATTCTCCGTGCTTTAAACAGACGAATGATTACAGCAAAGGGTCTAAGTTTACGTAGAGGTACTCAACAGAGTGTTATATGTGTGCATTAACACTGCTTTCTTAGCATTGGAGTGCGGCTGTAACTATCTGCTTTAAGCCATACTTATGGCATTTGAGTTTGAGCTAGCGTATCAAAGAACAATATGACATCAGAGGAGCGCTGTGCTATTGCGATGTTTGCACCACCAGCAAAATTCTTGCACATATAGGAAAGGATTAAAATTTCTAGTGAACAAGGATTGGTTTGGTTTGGTTTATGAGGGTTTAACGTCCCAAAGTGACTCAGGCTATGAGAGACGCCGTAATGAAGGGCTCTGGAAATTGCGACCACCGGGGGTTCTTTAACGTGCACTTAAATCGTACACTACACAGGCCTCTAGAGCTTCGCCACCGTCGAAATTCGACCGCCGCGGTCGGGATCGAACCCGCGTCTTTCGGGCCAGCAGCCGATAGTAAACAAAGTATTTGTGGAACTAAGGAAGGCACAATTGCCGTTCAGATGGTGGGAGATTATGTTGGCGGGAACGCCCTGTGTTGTCGCCTTTGTCTGTCCCGCCTCTTTTTGTGGTTTTTGTTCTTCATAAACTAATTATGTAGTCTTCCCCCAGTGGGCATCGTTGTGATACGAGACACTACCTTTCTATAAATGCTTTTCGAAAGCCGGCTTACACAGCGCAGTATCATATGACATCATATCACCTGGCTTCCCGCAGGCAGTCTGTTGTAGAGTGCTCTCTTCGAGGAACGGCAATGGATCTGCTGCAGTTATGACAGTCGGTATAATGACCTTGAGTTGAAGCATGTGCGAAAGAAGCTGTAGCGGGAATAATTTGGAATTGAATTTGTGACTGCAGTAGAACATACATTTGCAAAATCTGCACAGTCAGAGGTAGCTGGCCACATCTGTGTTACTGGTTTGTAGCCTCCCTAACACGTGAGGTACTTTCAAGTGCCTTAGTGATAAGCGATGCCTTGGCCCACATTGCAAAACAACTGCAATGCAACGCCAACTCGCCTGTCAGTCGGCGCTTCTAAAGGCTTCATACCCACGACATTACAAATCAACGGCCTCTATGACCATCATGCGATCACTGCTGAAGCTAGCGTTTTACAGGCGAAACCTCGAACAGAAGACTAATGCGCGCGCCGCGCGAGGCCAATATGCGAAGCTTGAGAGGATAATGCCAAGAAAACTGAAAGACAAAAAACTAATCCTGAAAAAAAAACAACTAAAACATTGTAAATGAGACAAAAACGGTACAAAGGAAGAAGCTAGAGTAATGGGGTATTGGAAATACATAGGAAAACACGACAGTTAAAACTTACATGAGAAAAAACAAAAAATCTGAGTAGAGTTAGGCGTAAAACAAAAACAAATTACGGGTACGCGGTAATGAAACTAGTAACAGGGGTAAAGCGAGGATGCGACGAAGTAAAGCCAAGTTAAAACTTTTTTCTTCCGAAAAACTAAAAAGGGTCAACGTAGTGATGATAGACTCCAACTGTGAGAAAGAATAAAATTTATTACGGCAAATACTATGTCCTTACACCGCGATTTATTTAGATGAAACCATGATGGACGGCGCGCTCACATTTTTTTCCGCTTTCTTGACGATATAGAAAGCCCCACTTCTCTCGCTTTCTCTTTTACTCTTCGGTTTGACCAGGAAATTGGCACTTTCAAAGTGTCGGTAGCAATCAAGTTCGTTGTTGTGCTCTCAATGCACTGCCAAATTTGCATCCGGAATAATTGGTAAAACAAGGTTTTCTTCACTCGCCCTCTCACTGAAACGTCGGCCAGTTTGGCTGATGAAGTTTGGCTGATGTAAGTTCTTCTTTCCAAATGATGGTGGAATCAAGTATATGAGCTATGAAGCGCATTCTTCGTACTTCTAATCGTTATTTGAAGTACATCCTAACCTCTTGAATCTTTGGTCATCTTCGAGTGCGCTTGCGAACTAACATGGCGCCAAAAACCAGAGTCGGGCGCTATATCTGCCTCCGACTTTCTTCACGTTATGTGACACATGGGGCAAATACGGGTCACACAAAGTGACAGAGAGGCTAACAACTTCAACAGCACTTTAACTGATGTGCAGGCTTTTCCTGTACTGTGCATAGCCCGACAGATGCCACCATCCACTCTGAAAGAAGATGAATACAAATCAACTAAGTGGGAGCATACGCAGTTTTTGTTACATGCCTGCAACACCAAAATAGGTATTATGATGCATCGAAGCGTAGCAGTGAATTGCATGGGCTGGCTACGTGCATTATGCAAATGAAATATCTAATTAATACGCGAGAGGAGTATCTAGTTAAGGATACTTTTAAATATTGTAACGTGAAGATGTGCACACCAAAAGGGAAAAATATATTTACAGGGAAACAGCTTACAGCCACGCAGCCGAACAACCGGGCACGCGAAGCCCAGCCGGAGAAACGCACTTCGTCCTCTTCGCGTTCCAAGCGCGAGGGCACCAAGCACGAGCGTTCCAAGCACAAGCACAACCGTAGCATAACTCCCGGCGGCAAAAGCACCGTCCCGGTGCTAAGTGGATGATGTAGCAGGCGTGTGGTACGGTTTGAGACGGACTACATGAACGACGTCAGTCAAAGGGCTAGTGGACGACGTCGGAGCATGAAGAGGTGTAATCTCGTAGGTCACGTCGGTCACCTGACGGAGAACTCGATAAGGGCCACTGTACTGACGTAGAAGTTTCTCAGAGAGACCGACATGGCGAGAAGGAGACCAAAGGAGGACGAGTGAGCCCGGCGGATAGTGTACTGGGCGATGCCGGCGGTCGTAAACTGACTTCTGGTAGGTCTGAGATGCGGTGAGCCGGTCTCGGGCGATTTCACGGGCCATAGTTGCTCGGGAGATGGCGTCACGTGCATACTCTGTGGTCGAGGCAGTAGAACTCGGTAGTAATGTATCCAATGGCAGCGCAGGATGCCGACCAAACAGAAGGTAGAAAGGAGAATAGCCGGTGGTATCATGCCGCGACGAATTATAAGCAAATGTTACATAAGGCAAGGCAACGTCCTAATCGCGGTGGTCGGGCGAGACATACATGGATAGCATATCGGTCAGAGTCCTGTTGAGGCGCTCGGTAAGCCCGGTCGTCTGGGGATGGTAAGCTGTAGTGAGCTTATGCTGCGTGCCACAGGACCGGAGGATATCGTCAACTACTCGGGACAAAAAGTAGCGGCCGCGGTCCGTCAGCAATTGGTGTGGAGCGCCGTGGTGAAGGATTACGTTCTGCAATAGGAAGTCGGCGACATCGGTTGCGCAACTTGTTGGTAACGCACGCGTGATAGCGTACCGGGTCGTATAGTCGGTCGCGACAGCAATCCAACGGTTGCCGGAGCAGGACGTCGGGAAAGGTCCGAGAAGGTCGAGTCCAACACGGTAGAATGGTTCGAGAGGTACGTCAATAGGCTGTAGAAGGCCAGCAGGCAACGTTGATGGTCTCTTCCTGCGTTGACAGAGGTCGCAGGAGGCAACGTAACGCCGAACAGAGTGGTACAGACCAGGCCAAAAGAAGCGGCGTCGGACCCGATCGTATGTGCGGGAGACGCCGAGGTGGCCTGCGGTCGGTAGGTCGTGTAGTTCCGCTAGGACAGATGAACGGAGACGCTGGGGAACGACTAGCAGGAGCGGAGGTCCGTCAGGACGAAGGTTGCGGCGGTATAGGACGCCATCCTGAATGACGAACAGTTGCAATGAAGGATCTCGGCTGGCACAGTTGAGGCGATCAATGAGAATACGCAAGGAAGAGTCTTGTCGCTGCTCGTCCGCGATGTTAACCAGATCGGAGATAGCGAAGAGGCACGGGCCGAGGTCGTTGTCTCCAGGATCAGGCGGCTCTACAGGGTGCCGAGACAGGCAGTCGGCGTCTTGATGGAGACGCCCTGACTTGTAATGAACAGTGTAAGAATACTCTTGGAGGCGCAACGTCCAACGTCCGAGCCGGCCTGTGGGGTCTTTCAGTGAAGACAGCCAACAAAGGGCGTGGTGATCGGTCACTACGGAGAATGGACGGCCAAACAGGTACGGTCGGAACTTAGCTACGGCCCAAACAAGAGCTAGACACTCGCGCTCTGTAATTGAGTAATTTCGCTCAGCTGTAGAAAGGAGGCGGCTGGCATATGCAATAACGCGTTCTTGCCCTTGGTGACGTTGGGCTAGCACGGCGCCAATCCCATAACCGCAGGCGTCTGTGCGAACTTCAGTCGGAGCCGACGGATCAAAATGGGCCAGAATAGGTGGGGAGGTGAGTAAGTCGACTAGCGAAGAAAAGGCCTCCTCTTGGGCAGGGCCCCAGGTAAAAGGGGTGTCTTTCTTTAGAAGGTCGGTCAGGGGGCGAGCGGTGCCGGCAAAATTTTTGATGAAACGGCGGAAGTACGAGCAGAGGCCGACGAAGCTGCGCACATCCGTAGACGACTGGGGAATAGGGAAGTCCTTGACGGCTTTAACTTTAACAGGATCCGGGCGGACACCAGAAGCGTCGACTAGATGTCCGAGAATGGTGAGTTGGCGGCGACCGAATTGACATTTCGACGAATTGAGCTGTAGCCCGGCTCGACGGAAGACAGAAAGAATGCTCGCCAGTCTTTCGAGGTGCGTGGTAAACGTGGGCGAAAAAACCACAACATCGTCGAGGTAACATAGACATGTGGACCATTTAAAGCCGCGAAGCAAGGAGTCCATCATTCTTTCGAAGGTAGCTGGCGCATTACAGAGACCGAATGGCATAACTTTAAACTGATATAAGCCGTCCGGTGTGACGAATGCCGTCTTTTCGCGGTCATTGTCATCAACAGAGATTTGCCAATACCCGGACCGAAGGTCAATTGAAGAGAAAAATTTGGCTCCGTGAAGGCAGTCCAAAGCATCGTCTATTCTTGGGAGTGGATAGACGTCTTTTTTGTTATGTTGTTTAGGTGCCGGTAATCAACGCAAAAGCGCAAGCTGCCGTCCTTCTTTTTAACCAGCACAACTGGTGAGGCCCAAGGGCTCGACGAGGGCTCTATGATGTCTTTACTGAGCATCTTGTCCACCTCTTGCTGTATGATGGTGCGTTCTGTACTGGACACTCTGTAGGGTCGGCTGTGAATAGGAGCTGCGTCACCGGTGTTGATGCGATGCGTGACCACAGATGTTCGAGCCAAAGGGCGGTCATCGAAGTCAAAGATGTCGCGAAAAGACGACAGAAGATACCGAAGGTCGTGAGCTTGCCCTGGTAAGAGGTCAGCAGCAATCATTTTTGCATATTCATCAGGTGGTGGGACGTCAGAGTCGCGGCAGTTCGACGAGGGTGGGACGCTTCTCACCGCCGATACGACGCATTCGGCAGCAGGGCACAGCGTGGCGAGCGACATACCTTGTGGGAGCGGCTGAACGTAAGAGGCAAAGTTGAGAACCGGAAGGGACGCTTGATTTGCCGACATGGTGACAACTGTATGCGCAAGGGCAACACTGCGTGTAAAGGGCACATCAGGAACAGGAGTAATGATGTAGTCACCATCGGGAACTGGCGGGACCGATGAGAAACGGACATAAGTGGCGGCATCGGGGTCCAGGCGGACAAAGTCGGCGGTGCACAGTCGGTGAACAATTGGATCCGGTGGCTCTGAAGGAACAGGTAGAGCGAGTTGAACGATGCTTGTGGCGCAATCTATAAGGGCGGAATGGTCGGTGAGAAAGTCAAGGCCGAGAATGATGTCATGAGGGCAGTGTTCGAGGACAGTGAAGAGCACAGAAGTATGGCGGCCGGCTATTGAAACACGAGCAGTACACATTCCGACGACAATAGACATACCGCCATCTGCAACACGGACCACAGTTGAGGGGGCAGGAGTGAGCACTTTCCTTAGGCGACGGCGAAGACGAGCATTCATGACTGAGACGTGCGCTCCAGTGTCGATCAGAGCGGTAACAGGGACCCCGTCCACGTCGACGTTAAGGATGTTCCGATGAGCATGAAGAGTTAAAGGAGGGTTTTCTGGTCGGGTCGTCAGAGCAGCATCACCCCCAGACGCTGCAGCCATCAGTTTTCCGACCGGGAGCGGGCATATGGGGCCGGCGACGAAGGGCGGCGAGGTCGGGGCGATGGAGATCGACGGCGCTGAGGTGACGACGAACGGTTGGTAAGCGGGGTCTGAGCGTTGTGGCCAGAAGAGGTCGTTTCCGAGGGCGAGGGAGAGCGGCGGGAATATGCAGAACCCGGCGGGTAGCGGCTGTAGGTCGAGGATGGACGGCTTCGGCAGTGTCGAGATATGTGGCCAACTCGGGAGCAGTTAAAGCAGATGGGCCTGTCATCAGGTGTTCTCCATTCATCTGGATTGCGGCTGCGTCGAGGGTAGTATGCACGTTCAGAACCGAGCTCCGGGGACATGCGGCGAGCATATGGGGCACTAACTGAGCAAACAGGTTGAATCCCAAGATTGGCAAATTCTTTGCGAACGACAGCCTGTATAAGGGATACTGCTGGAGTACTGTCTGTTGCGGGTGGATGAAACGCAACGGGGGACATTGTCTCTACCTCTTGGCGCACAAGTCGTGTCAGGCTCTCAGATGTCGGCAGACGGCTCGGTGGAGTCGAGTCTACACAGGACGACGTCGCAGTCGTATTCGGCAACCGCGTGAACTGCGGAGAAATTCGGCGGCTCTTCGCTTGTTCGAACCGGCGGCATTCCTTGATGATTGCGTCAACCGTTCCGCAGTCCTTGTATACAAGAAGGTTAAAGGCGTCATCTGCGATGCCTTTGAGCACGTGACCTACTTTGTCGCACTCTGACATAGTGGCGTCGACTTTCATGCAGAGAGCTAATATGTCCTGAATGTATGATACATAGGACTCTGTGGACGTTTGTGCACGGCATGCGAGCTCCTTCTTCGCAGCGAGCTGACGCCCGAATGGCTTACCAAACAGGTCACAAAGCTTGCGCTTGCAGAGATCCCAGCTGGTGAGTTCATCCTCGTGGGTCTCGAACCATACCCTGGCAGTGCCCGTCAGGTAGAAGATGACGTTGGCCAACTTTAGGGTCGGGTCCCACCTGTTGTGTGTGCTCACGCGCTCGTACATTGCGAGCCAGTCCTCCACGTCGACGCCGTCCGTTCCGTTGATGGTCCCAGGATCTCTCGGATGGGCAATGATGAACGCCGGGTTGGCGGACGCCGACGGAGCGGCCCCTTCGCTGGTCATGGTTGAAGAGCCGGCGAGCTGACGACCGCTGCGAAGTTCCGTGCTTGCTGTGGCTGTACCCCGCACCTCCACCAATAATGTAACGTGAAGATGTGCACACGAAAAGGGAAAAATATATTTACAGGGAAACAGCTTACAGCCACGCAGCCGAACAACCGGGCACGCGAAGCCCAGCCGCAGAAACGCACTTCGTCCTCTTCGCGTTCCAAGCGCGAGCGCACCAAGCACGAGCGTTCCAAGCACAAGCACAACCGTAGCAATATCCTCGGCAGGCTACCGCTACACAGGGCAAGGTTTGAGTACAGTGAGCAATGGTCGGCCACGCGCACGATCAATGTGTAAGAAAATATACTGTCTTAGGGCAGAGGCTAACTCGAACCCGGTCTCCGTTGGGTAGCGTGTCCGATTATTCGGGCTGAGGAAAGATGGAACCTGAAGTTTGAGAAAACAAAAACAAGCGGGTTTACGGGCACTTTGAAAAAACTTATTTACGTTATTAAGGAAGAACAAAGAGTCAAAATTTATGCGTTCGTGTGTCGAGCGACTGGATGAGCCTTGTCGCCAGGACCCAGAGCGTTCGTTCTCACTCAGGACGCTCGTTAAATACCCTAATGTTCCGCTCCTTCGCCTGGCGGTGGCCAATTCAACACGAGGCACATTTCTCCAAGATAGGAAAAGTTGCCCAGCACGTATCAAGCGCAGTCAACCGAGGGAATGGGAGTAGAGAAACCACAACTCCGCTGCTACTTCTTACTGAGGTGCAACTGTCTTGTAAGCGGCATACAGATGATTCGTGCGGCGCCGCGAGCTACGACTGCGGCAAGCTCTCTCCTCAGGGGGCCGGCTCCTGTCGGACACGGTCAATTACTTCAAGACACCGTTCCCCTATTCCCCTCTCGTCTGTACATCGTCGGTCGCTGGCGCAGGCGTCCTTCTTGCTAGAAATCAGTCAAAGGGAAGGCCATTCTCCCCCCGAGCCATGCTTGGGGAAACCTCCGCAGGTACTTTCATAGCCAGATATCCTTTTTTTGTGACGTCATTCGATGGTAAAATGCCGTGTCATCAGCAGGGTCCTAACAATATTAATTGTGAGAGTGGGCATCTTTAACTGCGCAATTGCGCCTATGACTTTCAGCATTGATAGAACAACTGGTACTAGTCAACTTGGTGAGATTGCCAGGCCCAGACCGCTGCAGGAATCAGTCGGCAACGTGCGAGAAGCTCCCACCATTGAATAACAGGTACTCTCGCAGCTAGCATAAGCCTTTAAAGTGCGTATAGAAATCCTGAAGAAGCGGGTTTGCAAAGTTAATGGAAGGCAAACTGTACTACGCACCTGAAACCGCAATTACACCTCATTATGCAATGAAAAGTGCAAATACAGTGCGAGAGCTGGCAGCTCAACAGTTCTAGAAAAATAAGTGCACGAGGAGGAGATTTGCGCGAATAGAATACTCCAAAGTGCAGACTTTAAATACACCTGTAATCTGGCACCATTCAATGAAAGTGAGTATAGCAGACACCTTGACCTTCTCACGTCCACACTGCTAGCCGAAGAAAACAAACTGACAAAATGTGACTGTGGGCAGCATTACATCTACAACTGCGTTTTCAAATTTGGCGCCACGATGAAACAAAACAGACCAGTACACTGTGTGAAATGGCATCGTCTATACCGCTGGGAAATTATGTCGGCAGTTGGTGGAAGCCGGAAACTAAATATACATGATTTGCGACGCGAGAAAAAACCCGTCGCATTTTAGCAGCTACGGCTGCGAGATAAAAAACGTGATTTCACTGCAGAATAATGAGAAAACCCATCCTAGGCATAAAAATAAATAGGTTGCGTGGTCGGAAAACCGCGTGTACGAGCATGGATTGTGAATCATGCGATTTACACCGAGCAGACGACATTCCAATTTGTAGTATATTTCGTCGTCGAAGATAACTGCAAGGATGAAATTAATTGAAGGAAACGCGTAGCGTCTCAAGGATAGCTTTTAAGAGGTGGTACCCGCACCAGTGCTGCTGGACGTACCGGTGTCTTCAAAAGCGCTGACAGATGGGAGAGTTTATGTTTCATTGCAGTTTTTTTTTTACAAAACGCTCCATGGCCTCGCTTATCACTAGTACATTAGAAAGCACAGCACGCGCTAGGGAGACCACAAACGCGTAACACGGGCATAACCAGCTACCTCTGCCAGTGCAGATGCTACAAATGTATGTTCTACTGCAGTGAAAGGTTCACTTTAGAGCTATTCCCGCTACAGTCTCTTTCGCACAGGCTTCACCTCAGAGTCATTAGACCGGCAGTCAGAAGTGCTGGGAATCAATTGCCCTTGCTCGAAAAGAGCAGTCTGCAACAGACTGCTTGCGAGAGGCCAGTTAAAATGTTGTGCTACAATATTTTGCTGTGTAAGCAGGTTTTCCGAAAAGATCATAGAACGGAGGTATTTCGTATAACTACGACGCCTCGCGAGCGAAGACACCATAAATACTTTATGTTAAAAAAAAAGCACAAAAAAGGGGGCGAGACAGAGGCCAGCGACAAAACAGGGCGGTCCCACGAACATAATCTCCTTCAAGCCGTACCCTTCGTAAGGAACGCGGCCGTTGCCAGCTCCAGCGCCACCGTACGGCCCATATTCGTATCCACTGTCGCCGTTGTATGCATCGTTGTAGCCGGTTGTCACACCACTGGCGCCGTAGGAAGTGGGTGCAAATCCGGCCCTTGAGGCTCCGGCACTACTGGGAACCGGTGGGACCACCGGTGCGGCGTTGAACACCACGTCTGCGCTGGCACCCGGTGCAGTTCCTGGCTCGTTTGTGTCCACCGTGGCCCGGAAGCCAATGGCGTCGGCGACGTAGTTCACCCGGCGGTACAGGCCGTACGCGTCCCTGTAGCCGTACGATCCGTTCTTGGTGTTGCTTGAGTTTCCCTGCTCACTGCGGAACTGACGGTTCCCGTACTCGTCCACGTTGTCGTAGCCGAAGCTGTACGGCTGAGGTGGCTGGAAAGAGAAGGTAAGAAGGGTCATTTAGTGCCCTGGGATTTGATGGAGTAGAGCTTTAAAGAACAGGTTCTTGAACTGTGTAAGTGAGGTTTCGTTCATTCTTCTTTTCCGCACGTTGCTCCAGACTTTCTGGAATTATGTATGAAGTAATGACGTGTGGTCATTCCCATTCATTGGTTCGTTTAACTGATACGTCTTATTCAAACAATTTTGCTCGTAAGGGCGTGGAAATATTGGATTGAATTCTGACCAATGACACCTACTTAGCCCGACATGAAAACGGTCACGTTGGGTATATTTTCCCATAACTTGGAGTTATAAATTGGATTACGCAGGAAGGTGTCAGTAGGAAAATCCTACTTTTTATTATACAGCTATCAAACCAAATACAAACATTTTCTTAATTTCAGGAATGAACTAAAATAGATATAGCGTCACTAAACACTGACCACATTGAAATGAAAATAAAATATTATCAAAATGTGAAAATGTCATTAATCGCTGGAATTTCAGTGGTATGGTATTTCATTCATATGACCATGTAACGTAAATGGTTATGCGATTTTTTTGTGCCATTCGGACGTTATTTATGCAGACTCCGTTCTGTAACGAAGGGAAGTTGAATTTGCGCTTATTTTTTTATGTGTAAAGCCGTTTTCATCTCGGAATCTCAGCAAGGCTGGCATATTAATACCCGCGCATCTTTTTCAGTTAGTGTACAGACAACTCCATTTGAATACCTGGTGGCACCTTAAGCTCCCAGCATCACGTTCTCAAATTTGTACCAATGCGTTAGATCTGCGGCAACAAGCGTAATAACCTCAGTGCTCGCGTATGATGTGACTGATATCTGCAGATTAGCTTCGTAATCTTTTATTTGCTTAATTCGTTGTCTGGATAAGTAAATCAGGCGACGCATTGTTGAGAACGCAAACAAGCAAACATGCACGGTGAACCCTAAAGATAACTAACATAATGTTTGGCAGTCTTGATAAAGGTAACGGAGTGCGTTCCAAGAGGATGCAAGTGCCACGGCGACCAACAGAAGCCAAGTGGACTAATAGATTAGTTACAATAGCGGGGATAAGCTGCTGTAGCTGGTAGAGGACAGGGTTAATTGGTGGGATATGGGAGGCGACCATCCGAAGCATTCCGGTAAACACTAGGTTTGCAGCTACTTCGAAAGAGCTTGATGTTATTCGAAGCCCTCACGTGATGTGCAAACCACATAATATATGATAACACCGCCTGCATACAATACGAAGCACTTTGCTTCTCCCCGCTTGTGTTTCCCCGTAAAGATTACGGTTGCGTTTTCGTGTCATGTCGTAAGCAAAATACGCCAGGCTAAAAATTGAATTCATACAGGATATCTCCTTTGAAATCAGGCATAAAGCATACAGCTCAAATACATTTCACTTGTCTCTGGTTTAACTCTTTGAAGAGCCACGTGTAGGAATTTTCAAGTGACGTAGCAATGAGTAATTGGTTGTTGTTTTTCAGGTTCGCTGCCCAACCACCTTCACAGCATAGATTGGAGCCACATTTTTTTCATTCACACTATGAGAAGTTCAGTACAGGCGTATCTTGTTTCTATTTTCTTTTGTCTCTGGATTCGCAGTATTGGAAAACGGTACCGCAGTGTGGTGGGTAATGCCAACCACTGTAGTCTTACCACGGAAATAAAGCAGCAGCTTTTTTGGTCTGACACATCGCTCGCTCTGCCTTGTATTGCACGATGTGCTAAAAAAGGAAAACTTGTACTGCTCTCAAAATAACAAGCATGCCAGTAAGGCAACAACGAGAACAACAGGAACATATCCTGATTTATTTCTGTCCCTGGTGACACGTGTGTTCACGTAATCGCGCGCCTGAGTTTAGTAACCAAATTTCTTGCATGCATGGTACGGAATTGACACTCAGTGGTTGGATAATGCGTAGACGTGGAAGCAAAAAAAAAAATCACGGGCGGTTTAGCTCGGAGTAAACCACGAATTATCGTGAAGTAGCACCATTAGTCCTGGTTTTGCATGATTTATCCTGACTTTCTATGCTTTTCCTAGACCTGAACTGGCTTACTTTGGTTGATATATCATATGACGTAAGAGTGAGTGATATGACATCTATTGTTACTTGTACTTCGGTAGAATTGGTCATTCTCTACTTTCACATATGCCCGGGAGTCCTGATTCCGCTCCTGGCGCAGAGGCGCAACGGTCAAGCTAAGCGCCACTGCCCTGCGATGGCAGCTACTGCCATCGGTGGTGCTTGTGAGGCCCACTTTATTCCTGAGTAATATCTCGCGCCTAATCATTAATTGAACTGCCAAGGTGGGCAGTTTGCTCACAATCCGGTGGGCAGCTTGTGAGTACGTCCCAGCGTCACGCGATCAAGGTGGCCCACGTGCTAGAAGCAGGCTTCTGACAGACAGGCAACCGCTTTTCGGCGGAGTGGAAGCGCTAGGCAACTAAGATAGCAACCACAAGAACCGTTCACTCCAGACTCGGGGAGTTACAAGATTACCATTATTCAGCCCAAATGCTCTATATAAGCGAGCAGTTTGATTTTTAAGAGCCCTGATTAATGTTTTGTTTTAAGCGAGGGCATAAAAGCCTCACTGCAGCGGAAAGCCGGCATCGCACTGAGGGAAGACCCTGCAGAAAAAAAAAAAAACTTCATAGCTCGGGGAAGGGGATCCGAATCCGCGGCTTCGCTAAAAAATCAGTTCCGCTGGCCGCTGCTCAGACGACTACGCCATCACCACAACTTTTTTTAAGCATAGTAGTTAATACATTGAGAATATATTCTATTTACATGAAATAAATTATTTTCAACGCATTCAGGAATTGCCAATAAACACATCGCAAAAAGACAGAGCAAGAGAGCACTATACGCGAGGTAAGGCTGGGCATATCACCAAGAGGGAGTGCCGCTTCGGCTTAATTAGGTCGGTTCGTGCACTTCCCTCAGATGACCGATCAGTTGGGAGAACTCGTAACATCCTGCCTGTACGAACTCCCAAGCTCTCAAGCTGCGCTTGCAATGCCGCCGTCTTCGCCACGTACTCGTGGTCACGCGTGTTAAAGTGCCAGTCTCTGAAGCTGTAGTCCGAAAGTGAGGTCTTCATCATCTTCCATCCGTGTGCATCGAAGCGTCATCAGACGAGCATGTAGCAAACCACACGAAATTGCGGGATATTAGAAGCAGTTAAATTCAGAAAACCTAGTGCTATCGCAATGTCGTCGGGCAATGGTAATTACGTGACCTAGAAACTTTCATTGTTGTATTCGTTGTGGTAAACGCAACATGCATGAGTGGGCATGTCAGCTGGCGTCCAGTCGACACCATGTCAAATCCATTCCTGTTTTTCATGCAGTTTGCCCTAATCGTCTCGACTGCGGAAGCCGGCGCTGTGAACACAGAATTCATCCTCGCTGAACGCCTACGCCAGCACGGAGACTGCGCAAAAGAAAAAGAATTTCCGAATCTGACTGACTGCTGGGGATCGCCACGTGCTACCTCATCGACGTCATCGACGAACTACGATATAAAAGCCCTCCTGCCATCGTCCTTCTTCAGTGGGCATGTCAGCTGGCGTCCAGTCGACACCATGTCAAATCCATTCCTGTTTTTTATGCAGTTTGCCCTAATCGTCTCGACTGCGGAAGCCGGCGCTGTGAACACGGAATTCATCCTCGCTGAACGCCTACGCCAGCACGGAGACTGCGCAAAAGAAAAAGAATTTCCGAATCTGAGTGACGGCTGGGGATCGCCACGTGCTACCTCATCGACGTCATCGACGAACCACGATATAAAAGCCCTCCTGCCATCGTCCTTCTTCAGTGGGCATGTCAGCTGGCGTCCAGTCGACACCATGTCAAATCCATTCCTGTTTTTCATGCAGGTTAGTAGCAATGTTTCTACAATCAAATCCAATAATATGTGCCTTATCCAGCTGACATGCCCACGTAGAGTGCTTGAAGTTTATTTTATTGGTCGTGACTTCGTATTGTCTCTACTTATGCTGTGTGGCGACATTGAGTCCAACCCTGGGCCACCCACTGAACAGCTACTGACCCAGCTCCTTGAAGGCCAGAAAGATATTCAGCGGAGACTGGGCGAAATTGAGGCCAAATTGCACAAAGTGGAAGAATTCACATCAGCTATAAATGAATTCAGAGATTTAAGCGGGGAGCTAGAATCACGAGTTGCAGGCTTAGAAAGGAAGCTTGTCGACCTAGAAGACCGGGGCAGACGAAATAATGTAATCGTGTTCGGAATTCCTGAAAAATTGAATGAAACTTACGAAGAACTGTCACAGAGTGTGTTGAAAGGCGTGTTCTGTGACAAAATGGACACGAAAGTTGTTTCAGCCGAGAGAATTCATAGAATCGGTCGCAAGCACCCTAACAAGCATCGACCTGTTATTATCAAGCTGATGGATCATCGTGAGAAAGTTAACATACTGAAAAACTGCTCGAAACTAAAAGACACCGATTACTCTATTTCAGAAGACTTTTCGTATACCACGCGGCAGATACGGAAGAATCTCTGGGAAAGCACCGCAGAGTTTCGAAAAGCCGGTCAGAAGGTTAAGCTAATCTACAACAAGATAAAAATTGGTGACGATCTGTTTGTTTGGGATGACACTAGCAAAGAAAGAGTCCTAGAGCATGGCAGCCGGAATCGAAAACAAAGTGACCAATGAATTGAGAACAGTCAAACTATATCGCTAAAATGTATTCAGTTTAACGCCCGGAGCATTGTGAACAAGTCTGAGGATTTGGAAAATATAGTAGTGGCGCATAAACCGCATATCATTATAATCACCGAAACCTGGCTGCACTCTGATATCACTGATGAAGAAATTACACCACCAGGATACAGAATTATGCGCAAAGACAGGACTTCTCGCGGTGGTGGTGTTGCAATTCTTTTTCAAGAATCTTTCCAAGTAATCAGGCTACCTGACGTGCAAGGAATTGAATGCGTCATTTGTAAACTAATTCTAAATGAACTTAGTCTTGTTATTGGCGCGTTTTACCGCCCACCACGAGGTGACGGTGTTTTCTTTGAGAAACTAAATGAATTTTTATGTACTACGAAAGCACAATCAAGTAATGTACTATTGGCTGGAGACTTTAACATGCCGCTCGTCAATTGGGACAAACAGTTTCCAGAGCCGCTCTGCACATCAGCCGAACTTCTTGTAGACATCGTACTTGATCACGATTTAACTCAATTAGTAAAGCAAGCAACGCGTATACAAAAGGATAAGAAATCCATTCTTGATCTTGTCTTCGTTAGTAACAGTGTCTTTTGTCGCGGTCCTCTACTTCAATATTTCGAAGGCATATCTGACCATGTTATGGTATCTTTAAACATTCCATTGCTTCTTCCGAAAAATAAAAAGAAAGGTGCGTGTTGTGCCAAACTTCTCGCGTGCTGATGATGTTGCAGTTTTAGACTTACTTGATATTTCATTCTCAGATTTTGTGGTTCTTTACGAATCCTGCGACTGCTCAGTAGAAAATCTCTGGGTTTTCTTTAAGAACCTTGCTCTGAATTGCATTTCGCGTTTTGTGCCTACTGGGGTAATTACCCTACGCGCCAGCAGCCCTTGGATGACGAGGGAACTTGTACGCATGGGACGAAAGATTAAGAGAGTTCGCAAAAAACTTCGGCGAAGCCAGTCGGCAGTTGATGCTGCTAAACTGTCTGATATGCGCTTGAACTTAAAACAAAGTATCAAAAAAGCAAAAGAGTATCACTTTAGCGTATCTATGAAAAACTTTCTTGTTTCGTCCCCTGCAATGTTCTGGCGGCAGTTATCAAAGAAAAAGAAACCTGTGTACAGCGTTGTCGTTGACGGCGAACTGATTACTGATGCGACACAGATTGCTTCGTCTTTCAACCGTTTCTTTTGTACTGTGTTTACGCACGATGATGGTAGAAAGCCTCATCTTAACTCAGCTTGTCCGCCTATTACTGATGTTTCTGTAACTGAAGAAGGCGTTTTCTCTCTGCTTCTCAGTTGTGACGCAAAAAAGACGCCGGGAATTGATGACATACCAAATACGTTTCTTGTGAGATATGCCGAATGGTGTTCCAAGTACTTAACGCTCATATTTAAGAAGTCTCTGTTAAACGCCGAGCTCCCGGAGGACTGGAAGCACGGAAAAATTATTCCTATTCCCAAAACTGAAAATTCATCTCTACTTAGCACATATAGGCCAATATCTTTACTGTGTACTTCTTCAAAAATACTTGAACATATACTTTTTGGGCATATATCAGCCTTCCTGGAAACCAATCACGTAATTGACGACCGGCAACACGGTTTTCGCAAAGGCTTCTCTACGGTGACCCAACTTCTAGAGACGATGCAGGATTTTGCCGCAGCCATTAATAACCAGTGTCAAATTGATGTCATTTTTTTAGATTTCGAAAAAGCATTTGACCGCGTCTCACACAGAAAGTTCTTGCTAAAGCTAAATACTATCTTTAAAAACGATCTACTGTTGGCGTGGGTACAAGCATATCTATCGTCTCGATATCAGTCCATATCAATCGGCAATGCATGTTCGAGCCCAGCTTTGGTAAGCTCCGGTATCCCACAAGGATCAGAACTTGGGCCATTGTTCTTTTTAATTTTTATAAATGACATTGTTAAAGAAATTCCTGTCAAAATCAAGCTGTTTGCCGACGATTGTGTATTATATCATGAAATACGAACTCCTGCTGACCAGCTTCTTCTTAATGACGCCTTGGCTAAAATTCATGATTGGTGCTCAACGTGGCAGATGAGTATTAATACTAAAAAAACAGTTTCAATGTCTATTACGCGGAAGAAGCGGCCATTGTGTTTTGCCTATACTATTAATAACCATCCCCTGTCTACCGTGGACAGCTACAAGTACTTGGGATTAACGATTAGCTCTGACATACGGTGGAACAAACACATTTCTAATATTAAAAATAAAGCTATGAAAAAACTTGGCTTTTTAAGAAGATCTCTCCGGTACTCTACGCAGGAAATTAGGTTACTAGCTTACAAAACTTTTATCCGACCTGTTTTAGAATACGCCTCTGTTGTGTGGGATCCTTATACTAAAGAAAACATTAAAACACTCGAAAATATTCAAAGAAAGTCAGTGCGATTTATTTATAATTCATACAGCTGGCAGACGTCCCCTACCATGCTACTTGAGAGAGCAAATTTGGATTCTTTGCAGCTCAGGAGATACCGCGAGAGGCTTAAATACATGTTCATGATTGTTCACAACAAATTAGGAATTAACAGCAGCAAGTACATTGAGCTCGTCCCGGGTCGTTCGACACGATCCTACCATTCTTTAAAGTGAAGAAATACTCATGCCGCACTGAAACATACAAGAATTCTTTCTTCCCCCGTACTGTGCGGGAATGGAATGTCCTCAAAGCGAATATTGTAGAGGCTTCTACTGTGGAGTCATTTACGGAGTCGCTTAGGAATTCGTAACAATTTTGCAGCATTCAACATTTTCCTTTTTTATTCCCAGTGCTCATTTTGACGCCAGGCGTCGTCTAATATTGTATAATGTTGTTTCTTTTCGTCGTTCATTTTTTCGGCATTGTGTGCTGAGTTCCGTGTACCTCAGGGAGGTTTTCTTTTTGTCAAAGTGTATTTTACACCCACTCCTGCTTAAGGCTTTGCAATAAAGCCAGCAGTCTTCTGTAAATAAATAAATAAATAAATAAATAAAAATTTTGCGCTCATTAGTTTTTGTACAGACAAAACGACGCGATGACTCATTTTAGCAGTGCATATAGATAACAATTAAATGTTATAAGTGCAGGGAACATGTATGCATGCAGTGCGTGCCAAAAGTAAAGGCAGAGTGATATCTTGTGGCTCGATCAGCTCGTAACTCTCTGTTTTTTCGCGTATTAGCTCAAGAAACACACATGTACTCCCACGACAATATACGCATCTAGCCTCTCATTCAATAGTGCATTGAGGGCTTGTCTTATGTTTATTACTGAGTAATATCGCCAGCAGTTTTCGAATACCAAAAAAAAGCTCGAGATTTAAAATGACTGTTAATGAGGGTGAGGGTGAGGGAGGGCCATAGATTCTAATTTGAGAGTGAGGAAGGAAAGGTAAAAATGAGGGCACTTGCCCACCTCTGGTCATCAGCATAACGTCTGCCAGAGACAACTTCGTTTTCTTTGGCGCCGCTCTTAGTATTGAAAGGCGGCTAGAAGAATACAGTAGTCGCATAAAAAGCGGAAGTGACCTTTGAGTGCTACTGCTCAGGCCTCCGAATCAACCCCCGTGATATTAAGCGGTGAACACCTCTCCTCTCCCCCGTGCAGTACGATAAGAACTCAAGTTTGTGCTTCACCACGCATCATTGCTATTTGGAGGCTTAGAGACAGAGACATCCCGTCTGCCTGTGTCAGCTCTGTGCCTGTCCGTCCAGGCATTCCTAGTGAGCGTTCGTCACTTCAGCCTTCATTTATTTCTGTATGAACAGGGTACCAGTGCAGGGGCCAGAACATTGTCTTCCTATTTTTACTGTGTGCTGTATGTCTGTTCACTTTTAATTTTTGTGATGGTTTTAAGCGGGAAAAGGGACCAAACTTGTGCACGTATATCCCGATGTTCAGCGTTGCACACCGGACGGACATTTTTCAGTCGTTTACGCTCTCAATCAGGCCTAGCGGAAGTAGTTGAGCAATACTCGGTGCAGGTAGGGTCCAGTCCTTCAATATACGAAAATGGATAGGCGTGGGAGTTCTTTCGGGTGGTGTGCGAGCGAGAGACCTCTAGCCAGCGAGGTAAGTGCAACGCAAGTGACTTTATTTCCGAATTAAGGGCGCGAAGAACCCAGAAAAGTGTCCGCAAAATAAGCGACAGGTGACAAGAAACCCGACCAGATCACTAGCTCAGTCTTCCTCCTTTATTCAGGGTAATTTCAAGAGCTTGGCTTCGGCTTCGCTGACTTAGCTGCGACCACCTGTCGCTGGCCGTCCTCACGACTGCGTGACGGAGTCCCGGCACCCCCGGACTTGTCGTTTTACTAACATTCACAGCGCAAGACGAACACGGACACGAGGGGAGACACCACAAAGCCGTTTTAGTGTTCATGTCGTCGAGCAGACGAATGTCCTGAACCTCAAACGGCGTGATTGGTACAAAATAGAGAACGGCAACGGGTGGTTGCGAGACAAAGATTGCTATTCCGGGGAATGTCTCGCGACGGTTCGTTAACTTAACCACCTGTTGTCACGTTGGGAGCTTTGCTCTCAATCCGGTTGAAAGATTGGCATC
Source organism: Amblyomma americanum (assembly GCF_052857255.1). Lineage (NCBI taxonomy): Eukaryota > Metazoa > Arthropoda > Arachnida > Ixodida > Ixodidae > Amblyomma > Amblyomma americanum. Next base: position 116,583,275 of record NC_135499.1, read on the forward strand.
TGCCGCAGCATGCAGGTTGTGATGAATTCACAAGGTGACGCCACCTAGGTGGCGGGTGGTTCATGTGCTTTCCCGTTCACAACGCCGATGACGCATGAATATCTGGAGGAGGCCAGCCTTAACGGTATCACTGCTAGAAAATACGTATTTTGCCGCAGTAAAACGTCCACCTATCTTGAAAGGGGAAATTAACTATTTTGACAGAGAACAATAATTCAATGGAGTTAACCTCAGTATCTCTTCAACATGCTATCAAAGAAAAAAAAACATACGGCCGTTTTTTATTTCGCCTTCATCGAAATGCGGCCTCCACGGTGTGATTCCCACCCGGGACATTGAGATCAGAAGCCTAAGGGGGAAACCACAGAGGGTCGATGGAGGGCAAAATTTTCGTTTCAGAGTGGTGTGTGTGGGATAGAGTCGCATAGATAAGAACTCACTGTATAACGAGCTGTGCAGTTTTTCATTCTTTAAATGGTCAATTTTCGCGCTGTGAAATTATAGATTACAGGCATGTACCAGTCAGACGGCACATGCACTATTCTTCGGGTGTCTCCTATATGTGTCATCCACTTTTCAGTCCCGTTACATCCAAGAGATGTTTTAACTTTCTTAAACATCCGCACTTGCTGATGCAAAATTAAGCATTGATTACTAAGCCACCTAGACGCAACAGCGAGTTGACAGAGAAAGTTGTGTAATTCCTTTTGGTAAATTTCAATGCTGACAAAACAGACTACCTATTCGTCGGTGTTCACATGATTCGGCATGCCTTACACGATGCTGCGCCTGCATGTGACGCTTTTCAGTTTACAGCTCATCGATGTTTAGTATAGGCAAGAGAAGCAAATGTGGCATTGATCGAGTTATTCCGAGTCAAGAGATGACATGATCCAGAAACAGAACGCGAGATATGGGATTAGGAGACGCAAAAAAGAAAAGTCTGCACTAAGGCTTGCTCTGCAATGAAGTTTACTTCATGCAAAGCTTCCAGTTACACAGAGAAAATGTCCTAAACGTAGACCTTGGCTGCTGCGTAAAAGCGCAATCTCCGCTTTGCCATTAGAGGCGCTCCTCATGCATTCAATTGGATTGGTAGCATCAATATAATTAATTTCTGATCAATATTGTGTGCGCTGTTCTCCTACAAGAAGCACAAATTCATTATATGGATGTTATATTGTGGAGTAAAATTGTTGTTTTTCAAGGGTAAGCATGCTCACAAAGACAGTATGCATGAATATTTTTTTCCGTAAACCACAAACAAATGACACATTAGCGTTCACTAAACTGAGTTAAAGTGTTCTTATACGTTGCAAGCTGCAAGCATCTATGATAAACACATCAAATGGCGCCCGCGCTGTTTTCAACAGCGAGCACAGTAGCATTTAGTGCCTGGGATGCTGCTGTGATTAAGCCACATGATTGCTGCTCTCATGGGAAGACAAACGGATTACATGGCGATTCCAAATGGTTAATCTCTGTGCATCTCAGGGCTAAAGATACCAGTGTCATCAATTGGTATTTGAGTTGACATCAGCGACCAAACAAGCATTTCGTGCTTAAAATTACATGCCCGTCTCATCACAGTCATCTCAACCGTTCCAATCGCTGCTACGCAAAGATCGCATACAGAGTAACTTGCAAAATATTATTGCGCCTAATAATGATGACTGTAAGAAATACATATTAATCCTCACACTTCTGTCCAAGCAAAGCTGGATATATAAGCCAAGTACAACGATACCGCAAATGAATGAATTTTGGGGGCATGCTTTCACTGAAAGCTTTCACTGCTACACCAAGCCAACAGCTACGGCTTGTAAAGAACTGAGGTGAATATATAAAGGACATTTTAAATGTAAAAAAAGATGGAGACAGAGTGACGACATTATGGAATAGGACCACTCCTTCTGGACTGAATAGTTCTGATATCATCAAAGTGAACTTAAGCTCACAAAATGCAACTTTATGTAAGCATGAAGTTCTAGAAAATGTTTACCTGAAAAAATGGTATCTCTATCGGTAGCGCATCGTTGTATTTTGCACAGGATTCACTATTACTTGCATTCTGGCTGGAATGTATGATTCATGTAGTATAAATAATACTGGTAGTGCTGACCGCGCTTTGCTGCAGTCAAGTACTCTGTCAGTTTCATTGTCAGTTTGTCAACTACTCAAGTAAACCATCCGTATAAACTGCATGGGAGTGCTCAAAACATCACTTTCGCTAGCAATTTTGACATGACTTGTGCCTTGAACATTAGCACAGTTAAGTATTTGCATGCAAGGATTACAGCATCACAGAGCTCACTGACACAGCGAAAAAAATTATCACTACATAATACAAACGGTCCTCATTTACATCTCATCAAGGCTAGATATTTCACTCTCGTGGTGTTCAAGTTGTTCTTTTTTAGAAATAATATTTTGCACCTTCACTAGGCACATGACGTCTAAAGGATCTCCCGGCACTGACATGAGAAACGGACCATGGCATCAAGAGTCACCCAATGAAAGTTAACGCGTGCGAAATTACGCCTGTCTGCAAGTTCCACGTTCTAGGTTTTTTGTCTTGCATGGTTTCTTTAAATAGATGCACCATTTTCTTATGCGCTTCAAGAAAGCATGCCTGTTGTGCATAGGATTGCTTCTCAAGACCTCAGTGAGGTATAGATACATATGTCTTGTGAATTTCGTTATAAAAAACATTAAGAAAGAGCGAATTTTATAATGCAGTATCTGCAGTCGGAGGGCACATCAGATACCTAATACATTGTAGAGAATGTTGCATGTGCAATGCTTGATCTGTATTCTGCCACTGTCTGTGCTGAATGTTTCAAACGCATTCATCACGCCGTCTACTCATAGCATATTGCGCGCGGTCTTTGGCTTGGCTCATGGGCAGTCTCAGAAAATCACCCATATACTGCGGCAGCCACGCGCGCTGGTTTTTAGGTTTGTTATTTTGTTTATCCAGGGGAAGCAGAGTGAACCTCTACTGAGCTCTTTACCACCAAAGCAATTCGGTTTCTAGCTGTAGCCTTTAGGGCAGGGAAAGAGGAGGACACCGAATGGTGCAGACCGGCCTACGCGGATGATAGCCTTGACGGCCCATAGCGAGCGGTGGGTGGCATCGCTTGCGCACGCATGGAAATTTTCACTGCTGGAGGAGCAGCTTGATGTTCACATCTTTCTACTTCTCTACCGGTTCTTGTATCCACCGTTTCTTGTAATCTTTCTTCTTTGAACGCCCTTCTGGTTTTTTTGCTGCTCTCTCCTTTCCCTCCTGGCCAGCGTTTCTATCTCTTCTTTCAATATCTGCCGACAGTAGCTTCCCTTCATTTCCACCCTCGGCCTCTTCCCTTCTTTCTAACAGCGCGCGCATCCTTTCCTTTTCTGATTTTAATGCGAGAACCTAGCAAATCTGTTATCGGTGTTTTCGGCGTAGTCAACAAAAATATGGTGGCGTATATTGGCCCAGGTGGCCACCGGGGAAGCAGCCTAGGTGGTCCACTTAAGTCACGTGGCTTTTGGCGTCTTACAGCCTGCCTACTGGATAATCTGAAAACTAGCCACCGTGGCATGTGGCTGGTAAATCAATCGTTGAACGCGACAGGTTGCTTAGGAAGCGCAACTTTGGTCGCACAAGCCCCACCGGCGGCAGCGCCTGCCTTCGCAGGACAGTGGTGCACTTCTTCACCAAGGCACCATTGCAGAAGAATTGATTGACTGCTTCCACGGGCCTATGAATGTAAAGTTGAGATTGACCAATTTCCCATATAGGACTATTAACTCAGTAAAGCTATCGCGTCAAATCCTTAAATATGAGCTTCAGTGTCTCCCGAAATTTTTTTTTATCTCATGGCCTCTTGTAACTGTACCATTTAACGGAGTTCGTCTACCCGACCGAGGTCTGGGGGGCGGGGGCTCTGTAAAGCGACTCACCACGTAAAAACATTTCTAATGCCCAGGTCGAATCTCATAGAAACACTATTTTTATGTTAGCGCGGTGTGCGCATTCTCAGCCTGATATATTTTACTGCCTCTTCTGGCACATACAGCTTCATATGCTCTTTTGAGAGTCTAACCGGGCTCAAACCTGAGTGTTGTTTCTATTTCTGATTGCTAGTTAGCGGCAACAAAGGCAGCATATCAGAAAGTCGCGCAGTGTGACGCACTTCCGGCAAGCGGGGCCTCTTTGCTTTCACAATGGTGGAAAAATCGATAGTCCTGACCTGGTTATTTTGCCACCGTAAAAACAACCTTCAGAAAAATCCCAATCTCTTAGTGATCTGTGACGCCAAAAATGCCACAACTTCAGCTGAGGTGCACGTTGTGCTTCTAAAATTTGTCTAAATTAAACGCTCATTGCTAAAAGAATAGCTGTGGTTTAAACTTTAGTTAACCCGTGTCAGAAGCGAAAGCTTCCTTTGCATGGATACGTTCACAAACGGCACACACACTGCCGAACGGATTGTCTGTACACCGTCGATGAAATGCACGTGTAGCCCAGTCAGACTCGCTGAGTCTGATCACAAAGTGTCTTCCGGCGCTCCCTCTCACCTGAAACCATCTCCGCGTACAGTTCCGAAGTTGAAGAAACCTCCGACTCTGCGTCGCAGGCTAGACGGGACGCTTCGAGATCACATGAGCAGATGAACTTAAAAGGTCATGTGGCCTCTCGGCCAATCATCAATTTAATCTCCACCTGCCATGGTAAGGATGTTGCTCACAGTACGATGGGGCAGTTGCCACCTGCCACAGTGGGCAGATTGTGATGACGTCAGTAGGTCACATGACATCCATCAAAAATCAGGGAAGTTCAAGGATAAACTCCACTGACGCTGCCATCTTGGAAACCTAGCGTATTGAAGCTATCACTTAGAAACTTGATAATTCTCTCCAGAAGAATGCAAATTTTACCATTTTGAACGGAGAACAATCTATCCCCAAGGGACTAGTTGGACGTAACCACCATCAGCACGGCACTTTGGCCAATGCCACCAGACTTGAATGATGATTTTTAATGATTGTTAAAGTGCTCCCCATCAGATGAGCAAGGTCAATAGTATTTTTGCTGTGAGTTCTGGGCACAGCTGGTAGCAGGGAGATGTTTGTGGTGATCCTTGTTATGTTTGGATAAATAAGGGCATCCTTGTTGCTAAGAACGAGTCGTGAGATTAGATATCGAAGAACTTATAAAAATAATTTTGAGGTAAACACTAACTTGGCGAACAATTGGTGGAATGCAATCATCACTAAAAAGGACAGCAGCATCCCTTCGATATCACTGAAGGGAAGCTTCTATTTAATCTCCTTGCCTTTCCTCTTCCTCTTTTTCTGTCTCATTCTTCAGGGTATTTTGTTATTAGGTTGACTTTGAACGTGCTGCAGCTGGAAAGAAACGTGTGTGGCAGGTGTTTCACAGCAGTAATTAACTGCGTGTGAAGGAATTCATAATTAAACGAAATCAGTGGCGATGCTGAGACAAAAGGGCTCTTGATGGATTGCACTGAGAAAAGGAGAGAAGCGGAGCCAAGTATAGCAGCCATCAACGAGGACACCGTCAAACAGTGTGTCAGAAGTTGCCTTAGTTTTCAAGAGCGCAACGCAAAACACCTCTAACCCGGTGGCAGTGGCCAATGTCACTGTAGCAGCGAGTCCACTGTGAGCTAGACGGACCTTCCTATGAAGCGATGTTTTAGAGCGATAGCTGCTAGGCGCCCGTCCCAGGCTTGCGCGTTGCAGTCGTCCGCCGTAGTCACCGCCGGCGTAACCGATGAGCGGTCAACTTTAGTCGCATAAGCCTGCGGGAGTCTCTGTTTGGGACAGCCGCCTGCCAGTGCATCACTTGACCACTATATCAGTGCGCCAGGAAAATATCCACAAAAGTAAATGCCTAAACAGCTATCTCTGAATATTGCGTTACGTAGTCGTAACTGTCCTGTGACTTCTTAGTTGTAAACGCTAAATAGAAATAGCCAGAAACCCCTGGGCTGCTTTCAAAAACTGCAGAGACTAAATTTATCAGTTTCCAAAACAGGAAACGCGAAGGTTTTGATAAATAGCTATCATTAAAGTATTTTCTTTGCCCTCCAAAACCTATCCCTTAGGTAAGCGCTGGAAGAGCTCAAGGGTTGTACCCTTTCTTCTTGAGGGGTATCAGTAAACAGCTTTAGATTAAGCATGAAAGGGAAAGGAATACCTGAATGGAAGTTTCAATATATATAGCAACTGCGCAGCTACTACAGTCCTTCATAAAGTCAGCAATAAAATTTTATAAGGAAGGGCATCAGGCCAGGAGGCACAATCTCGCCAATGCTATTCACCGCCTGTTTACAGGAGGTATTTCGAGGCCTGAACTGGGAACAGATGAGGATAAGAGTTAACGGAGATTACCTAAATAATCTGCGATTCGCTGATGACATTGGCTTGCTTAGTCGCTCAGGTGGCGAACTGCAAATCATGATCATTGATTTAGACAGGCAGAGCAGAACAGTTGGTCTAAAAATTATCAAGAAGAAAACGAAACTAATGTTCAGCAGTCTAGCAAGGGAACAGCAGCTCACAATTTGCAGCGAGGTGTCCGAAGTGGTAAAGGAATACATCTACTTAGCGCAGGTGGTGACAGCTGATCCGGATCATGAGAGGGTAGAAACTAGAAGAATAAAAACAGAGTGGAGCGCATATGGCAGGTTCTCTCAGATCATGAATGGCAGTTTACCAATATTATTCAAGATAAAAGTGAACAACAGCTGTATATTACCGGTACTCACCTACTGGGCAGAAACTTGGAAGCTAACAAAAAGGGTTCAGCTTAAGTTAAGGACAACGCAGCGAGCGATGGAAAGGAAAAGGATATGTGTATCGTTTAGAGATCGGAAGCGGGCAGAGTGAATGAGTAAACAAACGCGGCTTAATGACATCCTAGTAGAGATCAAGAGATGTAAATTTGCTTGGGCAGGGCATGTGATGCGAAGGCAAGATAACCGCTGGTCCTTAAGGGTAACGGAGTGAATTCCAAGAGAAGGAAAGCGTAGCAGGGGGCGGCAGAAGGTTAGCTGGGCGTATGAGATTCATAAGTTTGCAGGCATAGGATGGGCGCAGCTGGCAAAGGTCAGAATTAATCGGAGTTGCCTTCGCCCTGCATTGGGCGTACTCAGGCTGGTGACGAAAATGATGATGGCGGTTCACATTCGAAGTTCACGGTTGATGGTAGCGCTGAAAGCAGGAGCTAGGCTAGGAATGCCTGCGCAGGTGCCGCTCATGGAGGAATTGTCTCCGATCATCAGCCTTCATAACCAGACAACCATCACCATCAGCATAGTTGAGCAGGAAAGTGTCAAGACTCACTTTCCGAAAGCTCCAAAAAGAAGGGAGAATTTTACTATTACTACAATATCCATGGACAGCTCTGTAAGCTGCTTGAGAGACTGAAAGCGCGTCACGTGCGCGGCAGGAGGAAAGAGAATCGGATTCTTACGTTTACAAAATAATTCATAATGTTGCATAGTTAAAATGTCCCTCGAACACACACCCGATATAGCTTCACATATCACCATAAGTATTCACGGCGCTACCTGCCGTAAATAATTACTCAATGAAATTTACAAACTGCACACTGAATAATTACAAAATGAACTTTACAAAATGTACAGTGTTGCTTAGTTCAGAAAGCAGTTCTTACTCTGTTCTAAAAAGCCCGTCATTCTAAAGCGCACCCGAGTGTCATGTTCACAAAAATAGAAAAAAGCACGCTTTTTGCAAAACCTTTACGCTACATTTAAGCATTTATTTCCGTTGCACCTCGTGCTCTCTTTACGGTTCTTCTCGGGTGCAACAACACAACGTAGCAGCTGCGTAACAAAGCATATCGAAGGTAAGTGCATGTTCGAAGCGTTTTACATTCGCAGGCGGCGTGGCTGACTAGCCTGCAAGCGCTAAGCGGGGTAGCCAACGGCCCTGTGTTTTCGAATTTAGGCGCCCCGCATGCTCCGGAAGTCACGGATGTTAAGTTACTGTCCTTAAATTTTCTCTCCAGCTATTTAATACTTGTCTGCGAAAGTGAACGCTAGCCCGACCGGTCAGCGTAATTGTAGCGAAGTTTGAATTTCCTTTAACGGAACCAATTGCAATAAGGATTTTTTATTAATTTTTCGACATAGAGCTACATGGATCCTGGCAGAAACGGGCACGTATCCTGTTACTGGACTACCCGCAGATCGGCTCTCTATTTGCGACAATAATTTTTTTTTGCATTAAAAGGTGTGCTTATACGTGGACATATATGGAGTTCGGCGTAACGATTCCAAGATGGCCACTGTGCCAATTCAGAAAGGTTTTAACTGCTGTCTTGTGATGGCAATGACGCTGGTGCTGTTGGTCGCCGTCGCTTCGGTTTTGGTGCTTCGAGGTTGCATGTTCACGAACTAAATGCAGCAGTTAAGATCGGGTAAATACGATATATCAACATAACTTTAAGTTCCTCATGAGGCTGTCTCATAGCAGTTGCAGGTGGAGGAGAAGAAACAATCTTTGGTGAATGGCCTATGGCTCAAGCCCTGAACGTAGCCCGGGAGGGCCCGTAGCGGTGCAGGACCCCACTAGCGTATAATTATCACTTGGCCCTGATGATCAATCTCAGCTGGTCGGCTGGGTCAGCGGCTAGCAGAGCGTTCTCCCAGGCTGAACGCGAGGGGGAAGGGGTGATGATTACTGGGTGCGGTTGTGGCCAGGCCCTCAGGTATTGGAAAAGTGGGATATATTCGATGCGGTCAGCTCCTAGCAAATTTTTGTATAAGTGACAAGGCTCTTAGACTGCGCTCCAGTATCTGAGAACATTACATTTAGTTCTTTTTTGTTATAAATATGCTTGGAGATAAGCGTGAATAGCGAAGAAATTGCAATTAAAAACTGGGCTGGAAGCCACTGTTGCATGGAGCATACCGAGATTGTTGATTATATGCTCTTAAACATATTCGTCGCATGCTGATATTTTCTGATTTTGCTTCAATGAATGTTTATAATCTGTGCACATTTACTACTAAAGTCGCTTCACGGGCCATTAGGAGTAGGTGAACGGCTACAACTGCATAACTCAGGCTACGAGCGGAGTCAAAGCGCTAGGCGCAGAACAAGCAAAATGCATTGATTATAGCAGCTGCAGTTGCATTCGGCACAAAAGTTACGTTCACATTCGAACACTTTCAGCATTTCAGATTATTTTGAGATTAATAACAGCCTTTTATAAGTTGCAAGATATTGGCTCAAAGTATGAATTGCTCTTAAATAAAAATGGCCTAGCTAAAGCTTTACTAAAATCTAAAAAGCAGACACGCACAGTGCTTCCATCTGTGAAGTGTCCGTGCAAGTGGCTAAAGCGAGCGTCGCTATCGACAGTTACAGAATCGCCTGCACATCTCTGCAACTGAAGAATTCATGCGATTCACGATGGTGAAGAATTCACTATATTTTTGAAACGCTGCGTAAGCGAAATGTATGGATGAACTAAGTGTTGCAATTAAGGTATTTGGCTTTTATAAAGAGATACACTAGTTTGTGTGCTTATCCTTTTAGCGGAACCCCGCACATCGCATGCCACTATTTATTCTTTTTCCTTTTATTGTTAGCTCACTAAGGAATGAAATCATGAAAAATAACACATCTTGCATACCATGAGAAGTATACAGATTCGAAAGAAAGCTACATAATGTCAAGAGAGGTAACGCAGCAACAGCAACTTCAACAAGAAAAAACACGCTGGAATTCTGAAAATCTAAGGCGCTTTGCATTTTTCTCAGGGCTCTTGACAAATGCAGCCAAGGTGGGAAATTTTTTCACGGATGTTTAGGTCACTCACGCATCCGAGGTGTGTGCTCAAGGGGTTGCGCTTCAAGTGAGCGCACTGCTATCTTATCCGTCATCGACCACGCAATAGAGCAACGTGAGAAGAAACTTTTGAAATGTGAAAATTAAAAGAAGAGTTAAGGAAGTGTGTAAACACATTTTTTTTTCGTTGTTTTTGTTAGCGACCTCTGTCGAATTTCTCCGCTGAGTAGTATAAAAGCTTGCTGACGGAGTTGAGAAAGCGCCAGAACACGTTTGTCTCCGCTTCAGCCTCACTACCTGCGACTGCTCTTCCGTCGGGCGCACTTGTGAAGATAGAAAAGAGCCGGAATGTTTCCGAAGGTGAGACAGTACTACACCACAGATTCGTTTTGGGAAGAAAGCTACTTTGAAGGGTGGTTGTTCGGACTAGTGGGCAATTCACATGAGGTTCCATAGCGCAAAAAGTATTGACAAGACATAGCACAAGCGCTTTAGTTCAGTGTTGTCCCTGCATTTCACGCTATTGAACTTCATAAGAAACGTACATAAAAAGAAAACATGCCTTACTACGAAACCCAGCTTCTACAAAACTGAGCAGCCGTTTTTCTAAAAACTCATGGCTTCTGCTGATATTATGGGAAACTGGGGCAGTCTGTACTGATCCATAGGTAATCGGCCCCTTTAAAAAGAAGACAGGCGCTGCTGATTGACAGGGAGCAGGACGAGTGGTTTTTTAGACGAGCTCTAACGAAGGACGAACGTTCTATTGCATTCTTTGAGCTTCTAAAATTTTTGTAAACGCTTTTAAGGGCTTCTAAACAACTCTAGGACTTTCATCCGCATCACTATAGGGCTTAACGGTGTTATTGAATTATAATTGGAGACTATTGTTCCGATGAAAATTAGGCCTGACATTTAATGAATCACTTTCGCAAAATGAAAATAAAAGCGAGTTTAATGTAGAAGGAAAATCTTTTCAGCACTAGACTATCAGCCGGAGCGGATGTCATTTATGGAAAAATATTTTCATCGTGTACCTAAGTAATTACATTGAAATGAGAACGTTATAATTAGTGGAGATGATGTCTAGTGACAATGGGGATTTCGAAGTCATGGACGAAATTATGCCATAACAAATTCTGACGCAAAGAAAAAGCCGTTCCCTGAAACTTTGCAGCTATAGGTAATCCGCCGCTTTTATTCTGCGAAAAACTGAATGAGAGCATTAAGAAGGTGGAATGCTCGTGGTTAACGCAGCATCCACTGATGATGTGGTGCAATGATTAAGGCGCCAAATTGAAGCTACCGGCTCAATTTTCCGGTGGCATGCACTTTTTTTGCGGTGTAACTGTCAGAAAAAAAAAACGACCATGCCGTTGTCGATGACTATGCTTTTCCGCGCATCAACCGACGCACCGTAAGAAGGAGGCGAAACTAGTACAAATGCCGCTGGCAGTTCAAAAACCAATTTATTTAAGTTCAAAGCGGGCGCCGTGGGCACTGTAATACCTCATTGAGAGACCTTGCATTTGCAGTGAGCTGCGTGTGCGCCTTATGCGCTTAGGTTTGCTTTTCTGCGGAAATTAATGCCCCAACTTCCTGGCAAAGCTTTACAAAATTAATTTTGCCGCGTTTCAAAATGCGATATGACATGGGCACTCGCCACCAGCCTGCTTTAAAAGAAGAATTAGTTATTGTATTTTCGTTAGTTAAGCACAAAATGAGGACGATTTTTATAGTGACTGACGTTTACCGCGAATGGCAGTTTGTTCCTGGAGAGATTTTCTTTCTGCTTTGAGCTGACCATTTGTAGGAAGTTTTGAAACTGCTCACTTAACACTCGCTTCATTGCCACCAATGGCCTGATTATTTTGCACCAGAGAAGAGTTAAGCAGCATAATTGCCTATCCCTGAACGAGGTCAAAAGAAGGCGACGGGAATACTGTCCCCGGTCAGCACGATCCGCCTTTTCATGATTGAAATCTCAACAGACTGGAGGTAACATGAAAACGAATGAAACGCAATTCGTGAGTGTGATCACCTTTAAGCTAAATGTTAAATCATCAGACAGGAGACAGCTAAGACATAATGTCTCTTCAATTTCATCTTTTTGTTAAAATAAATGAATAACAAGAACAAATGTGAGAGGAAAGATATAAAGCACCTAAGTAAAATTGGTGAATCCAGCAAGATATGCCGGAAATACTGTTATGCATGACTGCTTACCTGTGCAAAACTTTAAACCTTGGACGGCGCTTGCAACGTCAGTGGTTGACATCGAGACACACAAAAGGGCGCGCATTGCGCAGACGAAAAATTTTAAATAGGTAATAAAATTGTTTTGCCCCTGCATAAATTCTACTAGAACACAGCAAGTGCAGGTTGAATGAAAAATTCAAGATATATTTTAAAATGAGAGCAATTAATCCATTTCTCAGCGTGCCGTAGCCACTAAGGTTTCCTGCTACTACAGTTCTGAGCCAAAAGTTATATAATCCTTGATTGCCGGGATTTTGTACAGGTGCAAATCCTGCTCGTCTTCCTGGCGGCGAAAACTTATGGGCTGCACAACCACCACACAGCAGCCGGGTACCCTGGTCCTGGCTTCGGCGGCTATGCTGCTCCGGTAGCGGCCAACGCTTACCGAGGATACGCGGACTATGCCTCTGTGAGTATCATAATCAACATCACATTAGCAGCTTAACTATGCCCGCTGTAAGACAAGACACTCTCCCATATTTCAACAATTAACGCTCTCCTGTGCCAGCTTCGGGTTCTTCTCATCGCTTTATTCTCTAATATCATCCGCCCACCTGCCTCTTGCCGCTTTCTGCGGCATTTGTTTTCGCTTGGAACGCCTCCGTTACCGTTAAAGACCGTCGGTCATCTTGCCTTCGCATTACATGCGATGTCCATGATATTTTTCTTGACTTTGCCTACGATCACACTAACTTTTCTGACTGTCCCAGTCTGGTCTCTTCCTGTCTTTTAAAGTCACACTGGATATCGGCGTACCGAGGGCTAACTAGCCTCGCTGTCCTGAAATAATGTTCATCTCTTTTCATTAACGTCTATGCATCCGCCATGCAGGTTAGCATCAATAATATATAGCTGTAACTACCATTGGTAAGAAATATTATTTGCACGCCCTTACTAGAAATATTGTTTGAATAAGAGGTATCACTCAAATGAAGAAATGAACCCCAATGACTACACGTCATTACTTCATACTTAATGCCAGAACGTCTAGTGCGACGTGCGGAAAAGAAGAGCAGACGAAACAGGTCCTTTGTTCTTTAAAGCACTTTACCATCAAATCCCCGTGCACTAAATGACCCTTGTTACCTTCTCTCTCCAGCCACCTCAGCCGTATAGCTTCGGCTATGACAACGTGGACGAGTACGGCAACCGCCAGTTCCGCAGTGAGCAGGCAGACTCAAGCAACGCCAAGACCGGATCGTACGGCTACAGGGACGCGTACGGTCTCTATCGCCGGGTGAACTACGTTGCTGACGCCAATGGCTTCCGGGCCACGGTGAACACAAACGAGCCAGGAACTGCACCGGGTTCCAGCGCCGACGCAGTCTTCAACGCCGCGCCGGTCGTCCCACCGGTTCCCGGAGGTGCTGGAGTCTCAAGGACCGGGTTTGCTCCTAATGCGTATGGGGCCAGGGGTGTGGCCAGCGGCTACAACAATGCATACAACGGGAACACCGGATTCGGATATGGACCGTACGGCGGCGCTGGAGCTGGCAACGGCCGCGTTCCTTCCGCAGGGTACGGCTACACTCCAGGAGGCGGCGCTCTTGGTGGCTACGGGTTCGGAGCGTACTCTCCATATGGCTATCGTGGTGCGGGATATCCAGCGGGCCGGTATGGTCCAGCGGATTATGGGGGACCAAACGCATGGGCTGCCGGTCATCATAGTTACCGGCGGCGCTAATGTTCTTCCCTTGAAAACTGCACGCCTGCAGAGCAAATATAGGGAGGAGAACTGTGCCCCAAACATGGAAACGCTTAAGGCCTTGTTGATGAATGTGAGCTGCAAAAAAGAAAAAAAATATTCTACTTGTGACTTGCCTTGAGCCTGCTCCTCATTTTATTTTCGAAGCCATAATACCGCAACTGGTTCCGCGGAACGTTGAAAAAAATATTGCCCATGTGCAAGCCAAACTTTGTATTTTGTTTTCTTAACTGCCACTTTCAAAGGATGGAAACCACATAACATTCTAAGCCAGTTTCGTAGGCTTCAGCTAGTTTCAGCAAATACTATCGTGTTGTAAAGATTTGTTATGAACAATATACTGTTATGTAAATGAATTACAAAGAGCCTTGAGAGCAAGAACCAGTTAGTGACTCCTATCGAGCAAAGGTGATGCAAGATTATTCAGGACTGAATGGATTAAAAGAACAAAATGAAGTGCTTTATGTGAGAAAATAGCACCCCCGGTCTAGATTACAAGCTGACAGCGACCTTGTAGAGATGGAACTATAGGGAAAGCTTTTCGAGATCTTACGTCGGCACTTTTTCTATGCTACAAGTCCCTCGTACACGCTTTTAGTAATGAGCTGTGCGATTCCAATGTTCTACGGAGTCACAGCCCTGCTACGGCGATGTGGCTTGTGTATGGCTGCAAAACGTACTCGACTTTTCAGCCTCTGCACATAGAGCTGCCGTATCATCTAATTTAGCCCGATGTTGGCTTTGTTTTTACGTACGTACGAAAGTGACCTGATTTGGTCGGCAGGGCAATCCCCATATGAATTAGCACCGAAGCCTTTGCAATGCTTTTGATGCAAAGAACCTGTTCTTGAGGTTTCCTATTTTCCTGGTCGCAAGGTGTGCTCCTTAGAGCTCTAAACTGAAAAAGGAGTTGTATCTAGCACAAGGAATGCTGATGGCAGCGCTTGGTTGCTATCCATTTCTTTACAAGTATGATCGAACATTACTTTCGTCCCATTCAAAGCCATACGAATGGGTTGCTTGATTTTAAGTTACCCAATCGAACATAAGCATGAAATCAGTCGTGCCTCTCTCCTCAAACTGCTAAGAAACGCCTTTCGATGTTTCGTCGACTGCTACTTTTATCTGCAATGTGAGATGGCTCTAGTTCTTTTTTTCGTCCCATTTAATTCCTGCGGAGGACACGATTCACATTTTTGTGAAGAAAGTATTTACGGCGACTTCCCACTCTGGGCATTCGAATTTATCATAATTCGACCTTTCTAAAGGCGCCTATAGACAGGCGGCTTCACAGCAAGGTACTTGAACATGAGACCTGTCCACCTGACTTCACGCAAAGAGTCTGTTGCAGGCTACTTTTTTTTCAGTAATAGCAGCGGACTGGGTGCTCTTCTCTAGTTCTCCTACTATTGACCTTGAGTTTAGGTCTGTATGACAGAAGCTATTACACAAGGAGTTCCCAGTTACATTTGAAACTGTAGCAGATCATACATTCGTAACATCTGCACAGCGAGAGCTGGCTGGCCCTGCACATGTTACTGGCTTGTCTCCCTAATACGGACGCAATACCAAATATCTGATTAGTGAGGCCTTGGCCCGCATTGTAATACTGAGAGCGTGCGTCCACTTTTGAGAAAAAGTACGGTCTTCGCGCCGGTTAAAGAGAAATGATTTTAAGAAATGGTTTTTTTTTTGTTTTGTGTTGGGTTTAATGGCACATAAGCAGCTAAGGCTATCATGCGCCATGCTATCATAGCAACCAAGCGCTGCCATCAGCATTTTGTGTGCTAGATACAACTTCTTTTCCAGATGGGACGCTCTTAATATTAAAGGTCGGATAAAAGGAGATAGCAGTCGTACAAAACAGGAATCGAACACGTCCATCGTGTGTAATTGCTGAGCCCTCCTAATCAACAAGCCGCGATTTTAAGCGGTGGAATTTCTACTCCCACCTCTGTGCTGTGTCACGAAATAAGCCTAGCTGGTGCCCTACACCTCGAGTCATAGCTAACACATAAATCGAACCAAGTTCTGAGGCATAAAATTATTATTCCGTCTACCTATGCCCGTTGTACGTGCTCTCTTCCCGTACGTTCCTATTTATCATTCGACGCTCCAGCGTTTTCTTTTATTTGTGCGTGAACAAGGAACCCGTACGGGGCCAAAACTTTGTTTTCCTGCTTTTACTGTGTGATTCAAGGCTGTCCATTCTAATTTTCTTCATTGTATCGAGCAGGAAATGTGGCAAAACTAGTCCATTAACTGCCCCATGTAGAACATTACGTTCCAAATGCCTTGTTGCTCTGGCGTCGGCTGGAACTTTCTTGCCCGCTGAATCAGACCCGGCGGAAGTGGTCGAGCAACGCTCGGTGCAGGTAGGGCTCAGTCTGTCAGTAAACTGAAATAAATGAATGTGGCAGTTCTTTCGCGAGGCGTGCGAGTGCGGGTGGACCTGTCAGCATGGTGCCCGTAACGCAAGTGCCTTTATTCCCGAAGAAGGTTTGGAAAGAACGCACGCCTAGGAGAGAAGTCCGCAGACAGCGGCGAGTAACCAGAGACCCAACCGGGACACTTGCGAAGTCGTCCGCATTGCGTCTGTGTCATTTGGTGCATCTCGTGTCGGGGCTGCTGGAATAGCCGCAAGGTGCTGCCGCTGGCTGTCCACACTACAGCTTCATGGAGTTCCGGAACCAAGAGACCTGCCATTTTATTGCTGAAGCCATTTGCGCGGAAGAATATGCTGAACCACATACGATATCTTTCTCCCATAGTCGCCCCTCCATACGTTTTCACATCTATATCTTTTGCCCGCTTCGATCGGTAACCTTGAGTGGACATTATCAAAGCGACGACTGTGGGTGGGCTCCGTTCAACGGCACACATCAGAACAACACTACTCATGCACAAGGTCGAATCTCTTAGAAGCCATATTTATTTTAGCGTGAGCGTGGTGGACGCGTTTCCATCCTGACTTCTTTTGTTTCCCAGTCTGGTCACAGAAAGCCTCATATGCTCTTATCAGAGCGTAGCAAGCACTACTGGTAATGGTCAAGAAATAGTTAGCTGCAAAAAAAAGCGGATTAGAAAGTAGCGCATCGTAACGCCCAATGGCACGACAAGCGAGCGGGGCGCCTTTGCTTTAACGTTCATGGGAAAATCAGTGAGGTGCTTGCCTGTGGTAGGGAATGAACAGCGTGCTAAATTGCTTCAATTCCTCGGGGGCACCCGCGCCACAGCAGTACTCTGTCTCTTCTACTGTAGATGCCGTGGGTACAACCTCCAAAGAGTCAACAAAATTGAAGGCATCTCTAACAAAAAAAATTCCACAAGTACAGTATGAGTGCGTGTCGTGCCTCTAAATATTTTCAGAATTAAAGTGTCAAAAACATCACCACTGTACACAAAATACTGCATATTTTCCCATAAAAAACGAAGAACAATACATTCCCAAGCAACCAGTTTCAAGTAACCTCAATCAACACGGCATCTTTGTCAGCAAAGCCAAAGTTAAATGATGAGTTGTAAGTGATTTTTGAACGGTTCCGCATCGCCATAGGAGTTAAGTCAACCGTTTGCTTGCAGTAAGCTGTAGGTATAGTTGGTAGCAGGATGGTATCTTGGGCGACCCTTGTTCAGATCGGAGTAATAAGGGCATTCCTGCTAAGAGCGACTCGTGTGATTAGGTTATCGACGAACTCCTAAAATATGTTCATGAGGTACTTACCAACCAGACGAATAATGCGTACATTGCAATGACCGTTAAGAAGCACAATACATACTTCAATATCACTGAAGGATAGCTTTCTAGTTAACATCCCCGCCTTTCCGATACTTCTTTTTCTCCCTCTCTCTGTCTGTTGAGGTTGTGATTTACGTATGTTGATTATGAATCTGCTCCAGCCGTGATAAAATGTATGTAGCAGTCGTCTCCCCGAGATTGCACACAGAGCTAAGCGAATGTGAAGGAAGCATAATGAAGCGAAATGAGTGTCAATGCGAGAAACAAGGGCTGTTGAAGCTTCGCACGGGGAAAACGAGAGACGCGCAGTTAACAGTGGTATAGCCATCAATCCAGTGAAACCTCGAACTACTTGTCACCAATTGTCTTAGTTGTGAAGATCAGCTGGAAACGCATCTCTTACCCGTGGACGCGAACCAATGTCAGCTTGGAAACGAGTCCCCATCGAGCTTGCCGGCCATTGTCAGCAAGCGAGGTGTTTAGTTGCCAGAAGAAGTTTCCAGAATCCCTTGGGCAGCCTTCGAAAACTGCACAAAGCAAGACTACGAGTCTGCAAAAGTGGAAGCGTGATGGTTTTATGATTAGCGTTCATTAATGTAATTCCTCACACTCTAAAGTTTAGCCCTTGGGCAAGCTCTGCTCTACAGACGTATTACATGCTTTCTTATACAGGGATGTAGGTAACTGTCACGGATTTCCCCGAATAACACTCCGACTGAAAGAATGGACTAGGCGACAGGTGTACCCACACAAACGCACATTTAATACACCCTACGTGACACACACACTAGAACACAAAACTAACAAAACTAACACACAACACAAGGACTATAAATACACACGACCCGGGCACACTGCTACCGGCCTCTACTACTAGCGTTCTATTATTAGTGGTCGGCGTTCGTACTCACGGTTTGTTCGGTGCAGCTGCGGCGTTGTATGGATCCAGTAGCCGGCGTCGAGGCGGCGTTCGACGTGCTTGGGCTGGCGTCGCTGGCGGCGTCGCTCGCTGCGTCGTACAACCTCCCTGTCCAAGCGCCCGTGGAGGTGATGCCGGTGTTGTTGGCGTTGGGGGCACCACCCGGATGGGTGGCAACAGCGCTGGAGACACACCTGGCCGTAGCAGGTGGTAGCGTCGTCCGTTGACTCCCCGGAACGGGCTCAGGCACGGCAGGAAGTCCACGATGCGAAGCCGTAGAACGCCAGCTCACCGGAGCAGTAATAATAATAATAATAATAATATTTGGTTTTTGGGGAAAGGAAATGGCGCAGTATCTGTCTCACATATCGTTGGACACCTGAACCGCGCCGTAAGGGAAGGAATAAGAGAGGGAGTGAAAGAAGAAAGGAAGAATTAGGTACCGTAGTGGAGGGCTCCGGAATAGTTTCGACCACCTGGGGATCTTTAACGTGCACTGACATCGCAGTAGCCGGCGTCGCTCTTTTCCAGCCGATGCGTCGCTGACCCGCCGGAGCCTCCGCTTCTATGTTCTTCCTTCCCCCCTCCCGCCCCGTGCCTCGCACTCCCTCGCCTTTTTATAGCCTTGGCGTTAGTTCACGTAAGCCTTGTCGTCTTCTTCTTCTTCTCTTTTCCACCAATCATCTCTCTCCACCTCACCGAATGCTTCTTCTTCATCTTCTTTATTCTTCGTTTAATCCACGTCGTCGTCTTCACCCTCTTTCCTTAATAATTTTATTTTGGCCTCCTTATTATCTGTGACAAGGGCCCCCTCTCTCAAACGTTTTTCCATGAAAAGCTGCTCACGTGATACTCATCTTCTAGCCGTCCAGCCAACCGACTATCTTCTGTGGCGATACTGGACCTAGCACACAACACACCGCAGATGTCCAGCACACACCCAGAGTACATCACTAACATAGCACACCAAACTGCGTTTTCATAACACTAACACACCACTGCCGTTGCCCGTACAGAGTCCTTAATAAACCTGTTGGTGTCCACAACACACTCCCTTGTATAATCACATAACACCAACAACAGCAACAATAACAAGATAAATCCCAGAGATACATTAGCACAGCAACAACAACAAGATACATCCCAGGTATACCAAGAGCTGTTCAGTTAGCTCTATCTGTATACAAGTCTAATTTATAAAATATGACCTCCGTTTTGCCTGGCCCATCTGAAAACGTCTCCCCCTTAAATTGGAGTAGAGCTGTGATCGTATGCCTTCATTCACATTGGGCTTCATTGGTACCTCATCCCCTCCTGCATTTTTCTTCCCACTGCACGTGGACTCCTCGGCAGCATCGCCTGTCTCCTCGGCCACAACCGCACATGCTACCTTGGGGGCGTACCGTACGGGACCCCTTTCTTCTACTTCTTCAACATATCTACATGGAAAACATCCATAGTGTCATCTATCAATAATTCATATTCCATATCCTTTTCCTTCCGCGTCACAAGGTACGGGCCCTTCCATTCCATCAGTAACTTATTATAATCCGTGGGTAGCAGGACGAGAACCCTGTCGCGCGGATTCAGATTCCTGTGAATGACTCTCATTTCATATTATCCGTTATGGCATTCACGCGTCTTTTCCAGGCATTGATGTGCAAGCCTGCATGTTTTTTTCAACTTGTCCCGCAACTCAAGAACGTATGTGTATGTTGTCTTGAGATCTGATGCAATCTCCTTATTAGCCCACAGCTCCTTCAGTATTGTAAGTGGACCTCTAACGGTTTTACCATACCACATCTCAAAGGGCGAGAACCCAAGACTCGTTTGCGGTACTTCGCGGTAAGCGAACAAAAGAGCTATGAGATGTCTATCCAATCAGTAGGTCTCTCCTGGCACATTTTCTTGATCATGTTTTTGAGGATGCCGTTGAACCGCTCTACAAGTCCATTACACATGGGATGGTAAGGCGTCGTCAGTAACTGCCTTACTGACAAAAGGCGGTTAACCTCCTTTATTAGTTCCGATGTGAAGTTCGAACCCCGGTCACTCAAAACTTCCCTCGGGAACCCATAATGCAAAAACATTTCCACAAGACCCTCCGCCACTTGGATACTGTCAATAGTTCTCAGTGAAATGGCGTCAGGATAACGAGTGGCCACGTCAACCAGAGTAAGCACATATCTATTACCTTTGGCGGATACTGGAGAGATTGGCCCCACAATGTCAATAGCCACTCGCTGAAACGGTAGGTCGATTGCTGGCATCTTGCCTAGAGGTACGGGATCAACTCTTCCCTTCAGAACTGTGCGCTGGCACACGTCACATGAGCGAACAAAGCACCTAACGTCACTCTGAACACCCGGTCAAAAGAACTCCTCGGTGATCCTAGACACCGTTTTTTGAGCACCCTGGTGTCCGGCCATAATGTCGTCATGTCCTAAGCGTAACACTGTCTCTCGCATATCTCCCGGTAACACCAGCTGTTGGACCCGCCTTCCTGAAGTAAATATGCATTCCCTGTGCAGAAGACCATTCACGAATTGATATTCGAATGACGTACGACTCTTCTTTCTTTTCGCCTTTTCCCCGACTCTTTCGAAGCAGGCATTCAAGCTCGGGTCTTCTTTTTGCCTAATTGCAATTTCGCCCGGTTTTACGCTCAGGCACATGCTAACAGGAGCAGAGAGCGGACGCTGCGTTGCTCGGGCTGTCGCTTGAGCTCTTGTCTCCACTGCCGACGAGAAACTGACTGCACCCGTCTGAGCGGTCGCGGGCCTTTCCTCCTTTGGATGTTCTTCAATGTCGAGAATCCTCCACTCGGGATCGGGCGTCTTCGACACTTCTTGCACCCGTAATGTTCCCCAAGATAAGATCGTAGATGGGTTGGTCTACGCATTTTGCCACTACCTGCCCCGTATAATATGGCGTGGACACTAGAATCCTGGCTTCAGGAAGGTACCTTACTCTGCTATCTAACAGAGTGACGACTGACGCTTCACCTGTAAGATCCTCGTCATTCACCAGGATTCTCCGATCCAAAACCGTGTTGGCTCCGCTGTCTCTAAGCACCAATATAGGACGGTCCCCTACTTGCCCAAGCACCACCGGAATTGCTGCTTTCGACTTGGGTGTTCCACTCACCGCCTCATTTTCCAGCGGCGTTTGCTTTCCGTTCAGCTGTGGAACATCAGGTGGCGTGACAAGCTCTACCCTAGAGTCGACAATGCATGCAGCGCGGTCCTGCGTTCTGTATCGGCACTCATCCAGAGTATGACTCCTCCTCTTAAAACCTTGACACACAACCTGTGATTTTTGGGCAGCGCTACTAGTCCGACAGTCAACTGCACTGTGTCCCACCTGGCCGCAGAGAAAACACCTTACTGGCGCCTTAGATGCACCGCCATATGCTCTTTGTTTTGCCGCATCTGTCTCTACGATCTTTTGGGTTTCCTTTTTTGCCTTACTAAAATTTCTTATCCCTTGAGCCTCGAGGAATTGGTCTGCAGTGTCGGCGAACTCTTCCAATGAACACAAATTACTTACTTTCAGGAATAGTGCTAGCTTTGAGCTGCAGCACGCTAAAAATTGCTCTGTGACCAGCTTGTCACGCATCCTTTCAAAACTCTTTTCTGTGTTTGACATATCAAGCCAGCTATCAAAATAGTTGGTCAGCCTGGAGGAAAACTGCTCAGCGGTTTCTGAATCCTCAGGTTTCGCGGGCAATTCAAATCAGTGCAATGATTCGCAGACGGCTTTTGCCTTCCGCAGTTGAGACATATATAAGTGCCTCCAACGAATTTTTTTCTAATCAGTCCCTTCAGATCAGTCCTTCCAATCAGTTCCTTAGCTCGTTACTGGGTGGTGCGTATTTGAGAGCAGGTTGTGTCAGAGAGCAGCTGAGGTGTCAGAAGGTCACGTGACTCTGCTGCCCCACCTGCCACCTAGGTTGCTTCTTTGGGAATCTTAGTGCGCTAGCGCTAGAGCCTCCAATGGCCGACTTCACCGATTTTTATCCTGTCTCTGTGCGTCCTAGAGAAGCCAGGTGGCTGAGTTGCACCTGAATGCGTGGCAGGCGGGTCATCTAGGTCAAGGGATCTGGTGATGTCATAACAACCCTGCCAGCCGATTGTGAGCTAATTTCCCACCATGCCAGGTTGCAGTTCAATTGGTGATTAGTCGCGAGAGATTGCATGGGAAAAGCAACATGAGTTTCACAAGTTTCATCCCTGCCAGCACCTGCCATCACAGGGCAGAGGCCGCATCGCTTAACCCGCTGCACCCCTTAGCCAGTAATGCTATGAGGACTCTCAGGGATCTAGGAATGTACGGTCAAGAATGAGCAATGAGAGAAGGAGAGCCGAAATGGTAGCGCACGAAAGTCGCATCAGGCCTAAGCACGCTAACTCGTCCCTCACTTTTCCTGCTTCCCCATATAGCCCCATGCTACGTGGCACAAGCAGGCACCTACACGGGATGTGTACAGTGTGCAGCTCGTCCCTCCCTTTTCAACAGTTTTATTAGAGCTATAGCGTTAAGGGCACTGTTCACCACCCAATCCGGTGTCGGCGTTGTCGGCGTTGTGAGCGAAAAATCACGGGCACTGCTCTGGCAGGAGGTCCCCAGAGAGCAACCTAGGAGACAGGAGGGCCACCTAGGCCAGGCAATCTTGCGGCGTCCACAACCTGCCTACCGTATAGTGAGTATGCCGCGTGCAATTTAAACACTTGTTGCTCGGGAAACGGAGCCTGGGCCACACAAATCCAATCGCTGGGAGCACCTGCAATCGCATAGCCGTGGCGCATCGCTTAACCGCTGCACCATTCCGCCAGAAGGGATATGTGGATTTCCAGGGATCTGTGAATGTTAAATATAGTGACCTGACAATGAAATTAATCCATCAAGCTACTGCGTCATACCCTTAGGCCGGAGCTTAACAATTCCCTCTAATTTGTTTTTGCCTTTTTTTAGCCTTGAGCAATAGCAGAGCCGCGGAGGCGGGAAGTATTCAAATGTAGCCTGTAAAACACGTAATTGATTTACTACCACCTTGTCTACGCATATTGTCAGTACTAGTTTGTCGACGGGAATTTTTTCCGAAGCATGCAAATTGCGAAAGTTAAAGTTGTATTTAAAAAGGGCAACAAAAATGATTTGTCCTACTACCGTTATATATCGGTTCTACTTGTGTTTTCCAAAGGTTTGGATAAAATAATTTTGAAACGCCTGAGTTCTTTAACTGACCGCTTTAACTTGATAAGCTCCCCACAGTATGGTTTTCGCAAAAACAAATCTACTCAGTTCGCACTACTCGCCCAAAGAGAATTCATTTTAAGAAAATTAGAATGCAGAAATATGGTACTTGGGCTTTTTCTGGATTTCTTAAAAGCCTTCGACTTAATTAATCATGTACTTCTGCTACAAAAACCTGATCACTATGGCATAAGAGGCATCCCGAACAAATTAATTATGTCCTACTTGCAATACTGTCCTCAATTTCGTCATTGAAGGAGAACATTCCTCGATAAAATCCATTAAAGCTGGTGTGCCGCAGGAAAGCATACTGGACCCACTTCTGTTCATTCTTTATATCAATGAGAAAGACCACATCGATGAAACTGCCCATCATATAATCTATGCTGTTGACACGAGTTTGGTCTTTTCAGGTGAATCATGTGCAGATTTAGCTAGTCGAGCAAATAGCGCACTGTCCAAAATTAATGTATGGGCACAAATGAACTGCCTTAAAGTTAACAGTAATGAAACGAAGGCTGTTTTATTTCACCGCCGCCATACAGATGTGCAGTTGCCTCCTATTTTGTTAAACAACTCTGAAATTAAAGTGGTCAAAGACTTTCAATTACCGGGCGTATACTTTTCACAAAACATGACATGGGATCATCACGTGAACTATATAATTGATAAACTATCCAGGACAACCGGCATTATGCGCCGTCTTTGCTATTTCTTCCATACGTCTGTTAACACACTCATATACAATTCTTTACTTTCTTCTTTATTAAGTTACGTGTTTTTGTGTGGTCAACAGCAACAGCTGGAAATATTAGTAAACTTTCCGTCTTACAAAAAAGAGCTTTATGCCTAGCCTGTAAAGTTAGTTATCGCTCTCACACTCCAGGTTTATTTAAGAAGCACCATATAATACAGGTTTCATCAATGTATGACTACAAGCTATGTCGTTTGTATAAACTCTGTTTACTAAAAAATAATGATGCCATAACAATCTTAGCACGGCTAACAGAAAATTTCCCTATTTATAATGTTCGCCATCCTGAAGGGTATGTCACCAAATGCAGAACAAATTATCGACAAAATAATAATAATAATAATAATAATAATAATAATAATAATAATAATAATAATAATAATAATAATAATAATAATAATAATAATAATAATAATAATAATAATAATAATAATATTAATATTAATAATAATAATAATAAATAAATAAATAAATAAATAAATCTTTATTTTTCGGTGCCCAGGAACAACCCAAAGCTCTTGGTGCTGGTACAACATTCACACGCACAAAATGTAAATTTGTCTTCCACAAAGGAAGACACTCAGGGGAGGTAATGCAGCAGCAGTCAAGGCGATAGAAAAAAAAGACACAAACTAGGCGCGACAGCAAGCATGAAGCAAAAAAGTGAAAACAAGAAAACAGCGAGAACAGCGGTAAATGAAAACAGCTAGAACAGGCAACAGACATATAAACATCTAATGAAACAATAAACAAAGAGAATGAACACAAGAACGACCGATAACAGCCAAGTACAACATATAGCAAAATACAAACAACAATAAAGCCAATACTAATACGAACGAATAAGAAACCTATGAAATACAAGCTAGAAATACAATCATACACAATAAGAGACGTAATTAGTGAACGCGTTACAGACAATCAGGCGTGAGTACACAGTAATAAAGAAATAATATTAATGAAAACAAGTACACGTGATGAACAATTAAGGAGAGAAAAAACAATATAATACCGGTGCAAACGCACAAGTGTAGTAAAGACAAAATGCATGAAAGGGGAAGGTATGTATAATAATAATAATAATAATAATAATAATAATAATAATAATAATAATAATAATAATAATAATAATAATAATAATAATAATAATAATAATAATAATAATAATAATAATAATAATAATAATAATAATAATAATAATAATAATAATAATAATAATAATAATAATAATAATAATAATAATAATAATAATAATAATAATAATAATAATAATAATAATAATAATGATAATATTAATCAATCAATCAATCAATCAATCAATCTTTATTTTTCGGTGCCCAGGAACAACCCAAAGGTCTTGGTGCTGGTACACCATTCACACGCACAAAATGTAAATTTATTTCACTACAAAGGAAGACACTCAGGGGAGGTAATGCAGCAGTCACGGCGATAGAAAAAAAAAAGACATATAAACTAGGCGTGACAGCAAGCATGAAGCAAAAAAGCGAAAACAAGAAAACAGCGAGAACAGCAGTAAATGAAAACAGCTAGAACAGGCAACAGACATATAAATAACTAATGAAACAATAAACAAAGAGAATGAACGGCCGATAACAGCCAAGTACAGCATATAGCAAAATACAAACAAGAATAAAGCCAATACTAATATGAACGAATATGAAACCTCTGAAATACAAGCTAGAAATACAATCATACACAATAAGAAACGTAATTAGTGAACGCGTTACAGACAATCAGGCGTGAGTATACAGTATTAAAGAAATAATATTAATCAAAACAAGTACACGTGATGAACAATTAAGGAGAGAAAAAACAATATAATACCGGTGCAAACGCACAAGTGTAGTAAAGACAAAATGCATGAAAGGGGAAGTTATGTATGAGAAAAAGAGTGCTCAAAGTGGAACGTCACGGACATCCAATATAAAGGAAGGGAGAGAATTTTCGAATATATCTAGGTGAGGACAAAGAGAATTAAACAACTTCTGCATTCTGTCCAGAGGGGAGAGGGAGTGCAGGAGCGCAGAAACTTGGAATGGTCTGAATTCCCTTATGCTCTTTCGCGGTACACGCAAAAGGATACGCGCTAGGAGCTGAGGGCATAGAATGTGACCATGAAGAAGTTTATACAAGAAAATTATATCTGCCCTCACGCGACGGCAGCTAAGAGAAGGAAGCTGCAGTGAGTTACTCCGTCTGGGACGAGAGCTGGAAGTTTTGCAAGAAAACCGATGTTGAAATATGCGTAAAAACTCTAGCTGAACTCTGTCGATTTTTTCACAGTTCGACTGGCAAGTGCCGTTCCAAACAACAGACGCATATTCCAAAAGCGGCAAGCATATGGAGAGGTAGAGCTTTAAGAAAGGAAGTGGGGATCGAAACTCTCTCGAAAGCCTGCAGATGAAGCCGAGTGTACGCATAGCCCGTAGAGCAATGCGTTTTGTATGAGAGGAGAAGCTGAGGCTACGGTCGAAAAGTACGCCGAGGTCATTAATTTCATCAACCCTGGGCAGCGGCCTACCATTCACAGAATAAGAGTAGAGAAGGCTGTGCGTTTTACGCGTAAATGAAACAACCTTGGTTTTAGATGAATTGAGAGTGAGCCCATTCTTCAAGCACCAATCAGAGAAGGCGGATATGTCAGATTGCAATGACAAGCAATCGTGAAGAGTATGTATTGCCTTGAACATTTTTATATCGTCCGCATAAAGGAGAAATGAGGAGTTTTTGACCACGGAGGAAACGTCATTGATAAAAACAGAGAACAGAAGCGGGCCTAATACCGAGCCCTGAGGAACTCCGCTGGTTGGAGTGTAAACAAATGAGGTCTGTCCATTTACACTGACAAAGCAGGACCGATCAAGAAGATAGTTGCGTAGGAGGGCTACAATTGAAACGTCGATCTCAAACAGCAGAAGCTTTTGAAGAAGTAATGAGTGAGTAACAACGTCGAAAGCTTTGCTCAAATCACAGTACACAGCGTCTACCTGACTCCTCTGAAGGACTTCAGCTGATGTGTACGTCATAAAAGTCACAAGGTTAGTTGTAGTAGAACGACCTTTTATGAAACCATGATGATTATGAATGATTACATTTTTGAGGTGGAAGGAAAGTACTTTGTGCAAAGCTAATTCAAAAAGCTTAGAGGTTGCACAAAGAAGAGAAATGGGGCGGTAGTTCGAAACATCAGATTTGTTTCCTGATTTGAAGACAGGGAAAACACGCGCCGTTTTCCACACGCGGGGAAAGGCAGAATTTTTCAAACAGTTATTAAATATCGTGGTTAAAACAGGGACGAAGGTACTATAATAATAATAATAATAATAATAATAATAATAATAATAATAATAATAATAATAATAATAATAATAATAATAATAATAATAATAATAATAATAATAATAATAATAATAATAATAATAATAATAATAATAATAATAATAATGATAATGATAATGATAATAATAATAATAATAATAATAATAATAATAATAATAATAATAATAATAATAATAATAATAATAATAATAATAATAATAATAATAATAATAATAATAATAATAATAATAATAATAATAATAATAATAATAATAATAATAATAATAATAAGTTTTGGGGGAAAGGAAATGGCGCAGTATCTGTCTCGTATATCGTTGGACACCTGAACCGCGCCGTAAAGAAAGGGATAAAGCAGGGAGTGAAAGAAGAAAGATAGACATCCAATGCTGAAATTTGTACTTCCCAGACTTCTAAATCACGTATTAAAAGAAACTAATATTGACATATAGTGTATATCACCAAAAAAACTGCGTGAAATATTTGTATAATGATGCCAAACACTAGACTTCTTTTTTTCTTTTTTTTTCTCTTTTCCTGGTACTTTCCTCTTCATATGATGTTACTCAACTCATGTATGTGTTCTGTCCAAGTGTACTTCCTTAACCGCACTTCCTTAGATATCTGTTACGGGTCCAATTGGACTTATTTTTGGAAATGTGGCGGAGAGTTTGAAGGACGCTTCACTCCCGCCACCGGTTGGCCCGGTATTGCACTGCCTCCGGGATCGGCCTTGTCTTTAGCGCGTCTTTACTATCCTGCCTTTCTATCCCATCTTTCATCTCTCCTACTCACTGCACGTGGTAGATATTGTGGCTCGGCTTGAGCCAGTGGGCAGGCCTGTGCACTTTCCTTTTCTTTCTTCCTGGCACCAACTTCTCTCTCTCTCTCTCTTCTATGCTGCTCGTGTGGTAGGGGGTCAGGGCTCCTCAAGCTGTTTCTCACAGCTTTTACCTACCCTAATCGTAACCTTTTTGTGTTGCAGAATAAATTTGATTTGATTTGATAATAAAATGTCGGCTCATACGTGGCTGGGCGTAACGACTCCAAGATGAGAACTATATCAATGTAGGAAGGATTAACCGCTGTTTTCTGCTGGAAATTGCATGGGTGCTGTTGGTAGCGTTGTTTCTGTTTTGTATCCGTTTGGAACGTGCATGCCGCTTCGAGGCACAATTTTCGAGAAAAAAAAAGCTGACGTTAAAATCGGGTAAATACGGTGCATCATCCTGACTTGAACGTCTTCATCAAGCGGTCTCATATATAGCAGTGGCAGCAGGAGGAGAAGGAGGAAGAACCTTTAATGAATTACCGATAGCTAAAACTCTTGAAGTATGCCGGGGGTGTCGCTAGGGGTCCAGGAGCACACTGACCTTTTCTTCTCGCTTGGCCCCGTCGATCAGCCTCAGCTGGTCGGCAGTGTCAGCGCCTAGCAAAGCGTCCTCCCCGGATGAGCGGGACGGGGAAGGGATGGCGAATATTACGTGCGGTTGTGGCCTCATCCACAGGTATATTCAAGGCGCGTAATATATTATGTCTGCCAGGCGGTCTGCTCCTAGCAAGTCTGCTGTAATAAACAACACTAATAGAATTCGCTGAAGTATTTCAGCACACTTTGTTTAGTTTTAAGAAATATGTTTGAAAGTAAGCTTCAAAGGAGAAGAAATTATGATTACAAAATGACCTTGAACCCACTATTTCATGACACTTATCAAAAATGTTTATTATTAGCACTATTCGCAGCAAGCAGATAATTTCTGCTTTTACTTCAAGGAATATTTATTTTCTGCGTATGTTTACCACCTGAGTGGCTTCAGTGGTTTTTGTTAATTGGTGAGTGGCAGCAACTGCGTTAAAGCAGGTTACAAAAAGAGCCGAAGCACTGGGCTCACATGAAAGAAAGTGCACTGATGATACTAGGTGAAGTCGCATTTGGTTCAAAAGTTCCATTTCTGATTCGAACGCTTTCAGCATATAAGATTCATAAGCAGCCGTTTGTACGCTAAACCATAACGAAGCTAATCTGCATTGCCTTTCGGTAAGCGTTAAGCTACCTAAAGCATGAAACAAGATCTCAAATCACTGTAAAATGGAGTCACGAACGGCGCGCCTTTCTGTCGTTATCGAGCCAGCGAACGTCGTTAACGAGTGTTAAAGGAGCCCGTGACATTTCCGCGATTTAAGAATTCATCCTTTTCAAGACATTGAAGAATACATGATTGCCCAGGAATGATGCGTATGTAAGTGAGATGCATGGAGCGAATCAGTTTGTCATTTATTGTATTTTTTATGGGCTTGTGTGCTTATCATTACTGTGGAACCCACTGCACTGCGCTTTAATATTTATTACATTGATAGCTCGCGCATTAAGGCCCAACAAAATAAAAAAACAACTATCAGGCAGCCCATAACAAGTACATAGATTCGATTCCATTAATTGTTTTTTCGTTCTGTCGAACACAGAGCATCAACACTACACATTGTCAAGAGCGGCAAGAAGCGGCTCACTTCTCTGTTTTTCAATTAAAAAGCTTCCCTCTCTCTTTAAAGATACGAGAGCAACTACAGCAAAGAAACAGCACTCTTGAATCTTGCAAACCTGATGCGCTTTGTGTTTCTTAGAACTCTTGGCAAAAACAGTGGAAGCGTTAAACCTTTTCACGCATGTTCACGTCACTCACGCCCCCCAAGTGTGTGCTCAAGGGGTTGCGCTGCAAGTGAATGCACTGTTGGCCTGTGCGTCGCCGTCCACGCAATAATGCAGCAAGAGAAGAAACTTTCGAAACTTGAAAGTAAGAGAGGAGGTAAGGGAGAGGGAAAGCGAATTTTCTTCTTTTCTGTGTTGTTTTTGTTAGCGACACTCATAACATTTCTTCGCTGACCAGTATAAAAGGCTGCTGACGGAGTCGAGACCTCACCATACGACATTTGTCTCCGCCTCAGCTTAACTCCCTGGAGCTCCACTTCCGCTGGGGGCCACTAGTGAAGACAGAAAAGAGCCGGAATGTTTCCGAAGGTGAGACACTACTGCACCACAGACTGCTTTTGAAAAGAGACGCTCGAGATCGTATAAGGAAAACATTCTATACTACGAAGAATTTGCTCCTAATGATGATAGAAAATTGGGATAGTTTGTACTGCTCCACAGGTAAACGACCCCGATGAAAAGAAGACTGTAGCTTCTAAATGCCAGGACAACATGATGACCGCTGTGTTAGTCCCTAACGAAGAACTGAGCTTCTATGGCACTCTTTGACGCTCTAGAATTCGTGTTAAAGGCAGCGCACGAACAGGTGGTTAATGGCTTGGAACAAGCCGTAAGCTCTTCGAATTTTGCGCCGTAGGCACTGTAATACAAGATTAGCGGTCGTTGCGTTTGATGCGCCTTATCCGCTTCGTTTTTGCATTTGTGGGAACAATAGCCTCGAAGTTCCTTTGCGCTGCAGAGCTTTACGGAATGAGTTTTTCCACGCATCAACAAGTGGTATGGCATAGCCGTCGCTACGGCATCAGGAACAGACCTAAATAACCTGTTTAACCTAAAAATAGGTTATTGAATATTAGTTACTTAACCTCAGAATTAGGATATTTTTTATAGCAACTAGCGCCCGCTGCGCCTGCCAGTTTGTTCCTAAAAAGAATTTCACGTTTTGTCAAACAGACCACATTGAAAGTTTTGATAGTGTCCACTTAACAAATGGTTTATTGCCAGTAATTGCCAGGTTCTATTCCACGAGAGAACAGAAAAGCATTATACGTGCAATTTCATCAGTCAGGACAAAAGATGGCATCTGGAATAGCGTATCTGGTCCGCTCGATTCGTCTTTGCGCCTTAGGAATCTCAACAGAAGGGAGATAACGTGAAAAAGAATAAAATGCAATTCATAACTGTGATATAATTTACGGTAAGTGTTAAATCCTCAGACAGGAGATAGGTAACAAATGCTGTTTCTTTTATTTCGTCTTTTTGTAACGCATTTTCGTGAGCTTCAAGGATTCAGTGCTGAAGTAACAAGGTGGTTGCTTCGTTTGCCTTTAACCCCAGAGACCTCATCCCTCGTATCCATTGGCAATGTTCCGGTGTTTTATTTTTCAATATTTAGACAATCACAGCGTACTCATTTGGCGATCATGCAAGCTTTCACAGCTTCAAGTCAGTTCCGTTTCCCACTGTGTATATTTCAGCGCATGATTTGGAATTCATAATTACCTAGACAAAAAGAGAATAAACCCCGTACGTAGAATGCATGAGAACAACAAATATGACACCGAAATGTTGACAAATATAATTATGGATGGGTGCCGTCCTGTGCTAAAACTGTAAAGCTTGGGAGGTGCATGACAATATCAGTGGCTGGTACCGAGAGGTTCCTGGAGCACGAGGCGGGCACTGAGCGGACGGAAAATTTTAAGCGGATAAAGAAATGGTTTCGATCCTGTACAAAATCTAATTGACAGCAGCAAGCGTATGTTAAATGCCAACTTCAACTGATATATTTTGCGATCAGCCCGATGAATCAAGTTCCCAGTGTCCTGCAGTAACTGAGGCAGCCTGTTAATACAGAATGAAATAAATGAGCGAAAAGTCTGCTAATGCTTAATTGACGCCATTTTCTACAGGCGCAACTACTCCTGGTTTTCCTGGCGGCGAAAGCTTATGGGCTTAACCACTACCAAACAGCAGCCGGGTACCCTGGTCCTGGCTTCGCCGGCTATGCTGTTCCGGCAGCGGCCAATGCTTACAGAGGATACGCGGATTTTGCCTCTGTGCGTATCAGCATCAACATAATCATTAGCAGCTAAACTATGAACACTGCAGGACGAATTTCCCTCCCATGTGTCTCCAAGTAACCCTGTCCTCGGCCAGCTTCTGCAGCTTATCCACGCCATAGTTCCTATTTTATCCGTCCACCTGACTCCTGTCGGTCTCTGTGGCACTTTCATTCTCTTGGAACGCAATCCGTTATCGTTATCAAGACTGCTGAGTAATGTGTTAATTTTCTGCGTATAATCTTTAGAATCAACCGTGCATCTTTGCCTGTTTAGGTTCTCAATCATGTGTTGCCTGATTTAGTAAGCAAGACAACGTCGTTCAGAAATCAAAGATAACGAAGGTATTCTGTAGATATCAGTCACATCATACGCGAGTATAAAGGATATAACGATTTGAGAACGTGCTGTTGTGAACCTAAGGCGCCGCAACGTTTTGAAATGGAGTTGTGTTTACACTAATTGACATTGATGCGCGGGCATTGCACAGCCAGCATTGCTGAGATTCCGAGGGGTAAACGGCCTTACGCATAAAGAAATAAGTGCAAATACAGGTTCGCTTCCGTTAGAGAACATGGTCTGCATAAATAACGTGCGAATGTTACAACACAATCGCTTAATCACTGCGGTTGCAAGGTCAGAAGAATAAAATACCATACCGCTGGAATACCAACGATTAATAAAGATATGTTGACTTTTTGGTAATATCTGATTTTCATTTAGATATGTGCGTGTTTGGCGAACCTACCTATTTTAGTTCATTCCTTATTTAAGCAAATGTTGATTTCCCTACGCACAGCTTCTTGCGGAATCCAATTTATATATGCAAGTTGTGGGCGAAAATGCCCAGCGTGGACCGTTTTCATTTCAGGTCAAGTAACAGCCATTGGTCAGAATTCAATCGATTATTTCCTCTTCCTTGAAAGCAAAATTGTTTAATTAGGACGTACCAGATAAAGAACCAATGAAAGGGAATGACTACACGTTAAATATTTATATGTAATTCCAGAAAGTCTGGTGCGACGTACAGAAAATAACAATAAACGAAAGCTCGCTTTCACAGTTCAAGCACATACTCTTTAAAGCTCTACTCCAAATATTCCCAGGGCACTATAAATGGCCCTTCTTACCATTCCTTTCCAGCCACCTCAGCCGTACAGTTTCGGCTATGACAATGTGGACGAGTACGGCAACCGCCAGTTCCGCAGCGAGCAGGGAGACTCAAGCAACGCCAAGACAGGATCGTACGGCTACAGGGACGCGTACGGCCTCTACCGCCGGGTGAACTACGTTGCTGATGCTAATGGCTTCCGGGCCACGGTGGACACAAACGAGCCAGGAACTGCACCGGGTGCCAGCGCCGACGCGGTCTTCAACGCCGCGCCGGTGGTCCCACCGGTTGCCGGAGGTGCTGGAGTCTCAAGGGCCGGGTTTGCTCCTACTGCTTACAGCGCCAGGGGTGTAGCCAGCGGCTACAACAATGCATACAACGGCAACAGTGGATACGGATATGGGCCGTACGGCGGCGCTGCAGCTGGCTACGGCCGCGTTCCCTTCGCAGGCTACGGCTACACTTCGGAAGGCGGTGCTCTCGGCGGCTACGGTTACGGAGGGTTCCCTCAATATAATTATGGAGGTGCTGGATACCAGGCGGGGCGGTATGGCCCAGCGCCATATGGCGGAGCAAACGGGTGGGCTGCGGGTCTCCACGGTTTCCGGCGGCGCTAGTGGAAGCCCACATTTCTCTCGAGAATTGTTTTCTGGAAGTGCACATTTAAGGGCATCGAAATATTGTGATATCTAGGCAGGAAGTCTCTTGAGTCTATATCCATAAGTGTGTATTGCAGAAAATAAATACATGACTCTTCGGTTTAACTTGCCTTGAATCTGAGACTGACTTTATTTGGAATGCACTATACAGTAAATATTTCCTCCTAACATCGCCAAAGAGTTTTCTTAATATGCAAGCCGAACGTAGTTTTTTTCTGCTAAGCGTTACATCCAAACGAAGGGCAGAACTGCACATTTTGAGCCGATGACGTTGTTTTCAACTCGTTCAAAAATTGTCTTGTGTTAGAAAGTCGTTTATAAATAAAATCGCGTTATAAGGAGCCTCCACAGTAAAAGCAATTTAGTACTGCTATCGAAAAACGGCAAAGAAAAATTCCGTTGGACTTAATGGACGACATAAACAAAATATAGGCTGTTATGCCAGGCAATGACACCTTCGCCCCGCATTGATAACGATATCAACACGAACCGGCAGCAGTGGGATTTAGAAAATCTACTTGATAATTTACTTCGATACTTTCTGTGTGATACAAGTGGCTAGTGCCCGCTTTTTGGCATGAGTGATTCAGCTCCAATACCGTACGGCATGCGCAATTCTGGTAAGGCGTAATTGCCATTTGTTGGCTGTGCAAACGTTCTAGGCTTCTCAGCGTCAGCAGCTCGCGCTGCCGTAACATCTTAGCTAGCCAATTGCTGGATTTGTCTCGATGAATGTACGCAACTCACCTGACTTAATATAGAATCGATGCTAAAAGCAATCAACTCCTAATCTTTTGCTGTGTTCTTGACGCAACGCTACTTTTCGTGAGGTTTCTTATTGGCCTACTTTGGAGGTGTGATTCTCCGTGCTTTTAACGGAGGAATGATTACAGCAGAGGGTCTTAGTTTACGTAGAGGTACTCAACAAAGTGTTATATGTGTGCATTAACATTGATTTCTTTGCAATGGAAGGCGGCTGTTACTATCTGTTTTAGGCCATACTTATAGGCACTTGAGTTCGAGCTAGCGTACCAAAGAATAATATGACATTAGAGGAGCGCTGTGCTATTGCGATGTTCGCACCACCAGAAAAATTCTTGCAGATATAGGAAAGGATTAAAATTTTTAGTGAACAAAGTTCGGTTTGGTTTGGTTTATGAGGGTTTAACGTCCCAAAGCGACTCAGGCTATGAGATACGCCGCAGTGAAGGGCTCTGGAAATTTCGACCACCTGGGGTTCTTTAACGTGCACTTAAATCGCACAGTACACGGGCCTCTAGAGCTTCGCCTCCATCGAAATTCGACCGCCGCGGCCGGGATCGAACCCGCGTCTTTCGGGCCAGCAGCCGATAGTAAACAAAGTATTTGTGGAACTAAGGAAGGCACAATTGCCGTTCAGATGGTGGGAGATTATGCTGGCGGGAACGCCCTGTGTTGTCGCCTTTGTCGGTCCCGCCTCTTTTTGTGGTTTTTGTTCTTCATAAACTAATTATGTAGACTTCCCCCAGTGGGCATCGTTTTGATACGAGACACTACGTTTCTATAAATGCTTTTCGAAAGCCGGCTTACACAACGCAGTATTATATGACACCATATAACCTGGCTTTCCGCAGGCAGTCTGTTGTAGAGTGCTCTCTTCAAAGAAGGGCCATGGATTCGCTGCAGTTATGACAGTCGGTCTAATGACCTTGAGTTGAAGCATGTGCGAAAGAAGCTGTAGCGAGAATAGCTTGCAATTGAATTTGTGACATCAGTAGAACGTACATTTGAAAAATCTGCACAGACAGAGGTAGCTGGCCAAATCTGTGTTACTGGTTTGTAGCCTCCCTAACACGTGAGATACTTTCAAGTGCCTTAGTGATAAGCGATGCTTTGGCCTACATTGCAAAACAACTGCAGTGCAACACCAACTCGCCCGTCAGTCGGCGCTTCTGAAGGCTTCATAACCACGACATTACAAATCAACGGTATCTATCACCAGCATGACATCACTACTGAAGCTATTCTTTTAAAGCGAAACCTTGAACGGAAGACTACAGCGCGCGCCACTCGAGGCCAATATGCGAAGCATGAGAGGATATTGCCAAGAAATCTGAAAGACGAACAAACTAATCCTGAAAGAAAACAACAACTAAAACATTGCAAACGAGAAAAAAACTGGTAAAAACGAAGAAGCTGAAAAGAACGGGGTGTTGGAAATACATATCTGAACATGACAGTTAAAATTTACATGGGAAAAAACAAAAGAATCTGAGTAGAGTTAGGCGTGAAAGAAAAAAAAAGTTACGGGTATGCGGTAATGAAATCAGTAACAGCGGTAAAGCGAGGATGCGACAAAGTAAAACAAAGTTAAAACTTTTTTCTTCCGAAAAACTAACAAGGGTCAACGTAGTGACGATACGCTCCAACGATGAGCAAGAACAAAATTGTTTACGGCAAGTACTATGTTCTTACAGCGCGATTTCTTTAGCTGAAACAATGATGGACGGCGCGCTCACATTTTTCTCCGCTTACTTGGGGATATGGAAAGCCTCACTTCTCTCGCATTCTGTTTTACTCTTCGGTAAGACCAGAAAATTAACACCTTCAAAGTGTGGGTAGCAATCAGGTTCGTTGTTGTGCTTTCAATGCAAAGTCAAATTTGCATCCGGAATCTTTGGTAAAACAAGGTTTTCTTCACTTGCCCTCTCACTGAAACGTTGGCCAGTTTGACTGATGAAGTATGGCTGATGTAAGTTCGTCCTTCCAAATGATGGCGGAATCTAGTATATGAGCTATGAAGCGCATTCTTCGTACTTCTAATCGTTATTTGAAGTACATCCTTAACCTCTTGAATCTTTGGTCATCTTCGAGTGCGCTTGCGAACTAACATGGCGCCAAAAACCAGAGTCGGGCGCTATATCTGCCTGCGACTTTGCTCACGTTATGTGACACACGGGGTAAATACGGGTCACACAAAGTGACAGAGAGAAGCCAACAACTTCAACAGCACATTAACTGATGTACAGGCTTCTCCTGTACTGTGCATAGCGCGACTTATGCCACTATCCACTCTGAAAGAAGATTAATACAAATCAGCTAAGTGGGAGCACGCGCAGTTTTTGTTACATACCTGCAACACCAAAATAGATATATCATGATGCATCGAAGCGTACCAGTGAATTGCACGGGCTGGCTACGTGCATTATGCAAAAGGAAATATCTGGTTAATATGCGAGAGGAGTAACTAGTTAAGAACACTTTTATATATCCTCTGCAGGCTACCGCTACACAATGCAAGGCTAGAATGCTGTGAGCAATGGTCGGCCACACGCACGATCAATGTGTGACAAAATATCCTGTATTGGGGCAGGGGCTACCTCGAAAACGGGCTCCGTTGTGTAGCGTGTCCGAGCCTTCGAGCTCAGGAAAAATGGAACTTGAAGTTTGAGAAAACAAAAACAACCGGGTTTACTGGCACTTTGAAGAAACTTATTTACGTTATTAAGGAAGAACAGTCAAAATTTAAGCCATCATGTCTCGAGCGACTGAATGAGCCTTGTAGCTGGGACCCAGAGCGTTCGTTCTCACTAAGGACGCTCGTTAAATACCCTAATGTTCCGCTGCTTCGCCTGGCGGTGGCCAATTCAATACGAGACACATTTCTCCAAGATGGGAAAAGTTGCCCAGCACCTATCAAGCGCAGTCAACCGAGGGAATGGGAGTAGAGAAACCACAACTCCGCTGCTATTTCCTACTGAGGTGCAACAGTCTTTCAAGCGGCACACAGGTGATTCGAGCAGCGCCGCGAGCTATGAATGCGGGAAGCTCTCTCCTGATGGGGCCGGCTCCTGTAGAACACGGTCAATTACTTTAAGACACCGTCCCCTTATTCCCATGTCGTCTGTCCATCGTTGGACGCTGGCGCAGGCATCCTTCTTGCTGAGAATTAGTCAAAGGAAAGACCATCACCCCCGCCCCCCTAACCCAAAACAATCGTGGGGAAACCTCCGCAGGTGCTTTCACAGCCAGATCTAATTTTTTTGTGGCGTCGTTGTATGGTAATACGTCGTGTCACCAGCAGGGTTAACAATATTAATTGTGCGGGTCGGCATCTTTAACTGCGCAATTGCGTCTATGACTTTCAGCGTTTATGCAACAACGGGTACGTGTATACTTGGTGAGATTTCCACGCCCAGAGCGCTGCAGGAATCAGTCGGCAACGTGCGAGAAGCTCCCACCATTGAATAACAGGCACTCTCGCCGCTGGCATAAGCCTTTAAAGTGCGTATAGAAATCCTAAAGAAGCGGGTCTACAAAGTTAGCTGAAGGCAAATTGTACTGCACACCTGCAAACGCAATTACACCTCACGATGCAACGAAAGGTGCAAATACAGTGCGTGAGCTGGCAGCTCAACAGTAGGAAATAAATGCGCGAGGAGGAAAATTGCGCGAGAAGGATACTCCAAAGGGCACACTTTAAATACACTTGTAAGCTGCCACCATTCAATGAAAGGGAGTATAGCAGGCAGCTGAAGCCTTTCACGTCCTCACTGCAAGCCGAAGGAAACAAGTAGACAAAATGTGACTGTGGGCAGCATTAAATCTACAATTGCGTTTTCAAATTTGGCGCCACGATGAAACAAAACAGACCAGTACACTGTGTGAGATGGCATCGTCTATACCGCTGTTAAATTATGTCGGCAGTTGGCGGAAGCCGGAAACTAAATATAGATCATTTGCGACGCGAGAAATAACCCGTCGCCTTTTAGCAGCTACGGCTACGGGATAAAAAAAAAACGTGATATCAATGCAAAATAACGACAAAACCCATCCTAGGCATAAAAATAAATAGGTAGTGGGTCGGAAAACCGCTTGTACAAGTAGGGCTTGTGAATCATGCGATTTACACCGAGCAGACTACATTCCAATCTGTAGTATATTTCGTCGTCGAAGATAGGTGCGAGCATGAAATTAATTGAAGGAAATGCGTAGCGCATCAAGGATAGCTGTGAAGGGGTGGTACCCACACCGGTACAGTCGCGGGGTCTGTGGCTGCTGGACCTACCGGTGCCTTCAAATGCGCAGACTGATGGGAGAGTTTGTGTTTCATTGCAGTTTTTTTTTACAAAACGCGCAATGGCCTCGCTTATCACTAAGGCATTTGAAAGCACGGCACGCGCTAGGGAGACAACAAACGCGTAACACGGGCATGGTCAGCTACCTCTGCCTGTGCAGATGCTACAAATGTATGTTCTGCTGCAGTGA